>NW_027636053.1:0-145934 GCF_903797595.1 Erithacus rubecula | reverse complement strand
CAGTGCCCCTGACCACACACCTTCTGGCCTCAGCGCCAGCTCTGGCCTCTGCATCCACATTCTCATCTCCTCGTCAGCCGCCAGGCATCCCCGCAGCACTCTGCCGCTCCCCAAGGTAAGGAAATTCCCGTTTGCCCTCAAACCACCAACAGAAAGACAGGAGGCTCCAAATGCCTGTCCCACCAGCCATGACACCCATGGTCTGTGCTCACTTTCCCCAGAGCAGGATACACATGACAGTGGGCTCCAACTTCTCTAGGAATACTGATGGCTCCAGTTGAAATGCAGACCATTCCCTAGGTGACGCAGAGAGGTGTCATGGGGCAATTGCAGATTCTTATCCACTGATGATCCCATTCAAAGTGCTTGGTACCCACTGAAGTCCTAAAACTATGTTGCGCTGACACCAAAACCATCTGGTCCTTACTGAGGAGTTCAGGGCTTTGGGGTCAACAAATCCTCTTGGGTTCTGGCTCTGCTCACACTTCCACCAAAGCTTTAAAACCACAAAGATGGAACTTCTCCTCCATGATCCTTGCTGTTCAGGGCATGCAAGCAGTTGCAAAGGCTTGTCCTCCAATACTGGCTTTCACCTACAAAAACCAGCCTGGTTACCGTCATTATTATGTACTTACATACTTTCCTTACTTACAGGTACATAATCCTTTGATATATTTGTAGATTTTTCCTCTGCCACCTCCATGGGATCTCTTTTCTCTAGAGATATTGGTACACATTTGTTTTTTCTGTGCTTGTAGGGCTGGTTCTGCATCTCGGTCAGAGGCAGCTGTGCAATACCATCTTGTGTGGTTCTTCTCAGCAACACAATCACAGTATCACCAAATTGGCATGGTTGAAATAGATCTACAAAATTCCTGCACAGGACAGCCTCAACAATCACACCCTGTGCCCAAGAGCAATGTCCAAACAATTCTTGAGCTCTGGCAGACTTGCTGCTATCACCCCTTCCCTGAGGGGCCTGTTCCAGTGCCCAAGCACCCTTTGGCTGAAGAACCCCTTGCTCATATTCCACCTAAGGCTCCCCTGGCACAACTTCCACGCCGTTCCTTTGCATCTTCTCGCTGGTCCCAAGACTGAAGGCAGCAGTGCATGCCTTCCTGCTTCCCCTCTTGAGGATACTGCAACCATCTGGGGGGTCCTGCCTCAGAAGTTGCAATTGAAATGTAGCA
The DNA here is from genome assembly GCF_903797595.1 of Erithacus rubecula. Classification (NCBI taxonomy): domain Eukaryota; kingdom Metazoa; phylum Chordata; class Aves; order Passeriformes; family Muscicapidae; genus Erithacus; species Erithacus rubecula. The sequence continues at coordinate 144,744 of NW_027636053.1, read as the reverse complement.
ATTACAGCAAACTGAGGGTCGTTGGGACAGAGGAATTGGTGCTTTGCAATGCTGAGGATGAGAAGGAAAGCTCCCGACACATGGCAGCAGAATGATTTTTATCTGCAGCATTCTTTTCATCTCTTTCAGGTGGAAAGAAGAGGCACCATGAAAAGGAAAGCAAGAGCCCCCATTCGGCCGTGAGTTTTGCCATAGGGATTACAGGATGGCAAATTTGAGGACTGGCCAGCAGAAGAATTGCTCTTTTCGAGTCAGCTGGGATGGGTTCAAGCCTGTGGGTCCATGGGATGTGTCTCTTGACACACCACTTGCCTTTCTTACCTCTGTTTACTTATTGCTTTTAGACAAATCAATGTTGGCAGTGACTTTCAGGCTGAGCTCCCCGAGCTGCAGAGCTGCGGCGGTGCGGAGCCGCTCGTGGAGGAATAGCGAGGGGATCAACCAGCCAATCAATGTGATTGATAAAGCATAATCCACTTTATTGAGAGCATCAGACAGTTTTATAGCCCAACGCAGCATAAATCAGCATTATTCATTTTAGTACAATCTTATTGGTTTTTACTAGGTACGCCTTCTCTTATTATTGGTTATTGCAAGTGTGAGATAATCACGCCTACTGAATTTCTAGCCAAAAAGCATACGTGCTATCCTGCTGCTCCTACTTCCCTTATTCTTATACTTATTGCTATATAGTATCCGTCCCAGGGTTATACCTCGCTTGCTACGTGCTTCCCTGGAAGTTAAGGCCTTGATTGAACAATGGACATATGTATTACTTATCGACTAACTCTGCAGATTATGCTAGCTCTATTGCTTTTGCAAAAGTCTCTTTAAAGCAAACACTGCTGCTCAGCAAAATCTGCTTAAGAGCAAGGCCTAGCTACTACTTAGCAGGAGCTGCTCTCCTGCAACAAGGCCTCAGCCGAGCCATATCCACAGTTGTGTCCATGGCTTTCTAATCAATTCTCAACAATTCCCCCTTTTTTATTTTGTGCAAGAAAAGCATGACTCATGGCAGACTCTGCTATGCGTGTCATGCTTTTCTGCAAACATTGAAAAATGCACGGAACAAGCAGAAGTACAACCACAATTACAAGTGCAATTATTATAAGGTGCTGTAAAAGAGATGTCAGCCATGGCCCCAAATGTAATGACTTTAGCCAATCAGTTAAACCTAATCCAGTGTATTCTTGCAAGTGAGTAGTAAGCTGTTCCAATCACTTATTTGTTTATGAATGGACACAGAATGATCAGAAAGGTTCATACAACACATTCCTTCAATGTCTTCACAACCATGGCCTTGTGCTAAAAGCAAAAAATCTATAGCTGCTCGGTTTTGCAAAGTAGCATGACGAACAGAATCAACGTCAGTCAAAAGTTGTGATAGAACTATAGAGGTAGCATTAGTCTGTTTTGCTAACCAACAGCCAAGTTTATCAAGTTAAGATAAAGCTCTTGCATTAGCAGCACCTGGAGTAAGAATAGATGCTGCTATAATTTGTGCAGTTGACCAAAATTTGACATTATCCTGACAGTCAGATTTGTAAGCATGAGCCAATCTTTAATGCGAAGATGTCTTCGACGTGCCTGTAAAATCATTGACACATTAGGAGTAAACAAGGTAAGTCTTCCTAAGGTACATGGTCCTCCTCTCAATCTAGATGGTATGCCTGGCCAAGCTCTGTCCCCACAAATCAAAAACACACCTGGGGGCAAAGCAAAAGGAGTGTTTGTGGACTCTGAGATAGTAGCAGAAGTATAATTGCACCACAGTGAAGCATTTCGATACACTGAAAGAGATGCATTTACCAAAACTGTGACTGGCTGATGTGAAGATTTTCTAGAGTAATTGAACATCACACATGCATCAGCTCGAACTGACCCCATCAATTCCAACTCTTTGGGGTTCTAAAGATGCATGCTTTAAATATGGAACCCATGAGTTCCAAAAATTAACATTGTTCTTCGGATTTGAAATGTTACAGACTGAAAGTGCATCAGGACATGGCCAGGAATCAAGTGGGATACCAACCAAGCATGTAGAAAAAGGATTACCTGGTGTTGATAAAGACAGGCATATAGCATCTTGCCCAGTCTTATTTGCCAGGGTAACCCACACATTAGTTTTGGGTTGTGTTGGCATCCATGCTTCAGTCAGGATGAAAGAAGCGATTAGCACCTCTAAGATTACCATGCCTAGATTCAGGCCTAAGATGCCCCTTAATAACATCATCCCATTGATGTTCTTGTATACAACAGTGACGTGTAATTTCTGGGATATCACGAGAACTGACAGATTTTAGTACTACTGTAGCAGCAAACCACTCTATCTGTTGGATAGCAAACAAGAGACACCAACTTACTAAAAATCAATACCTGTTCTTACAATTTTCAACAACATACCCTACAGTTACAAGAGAAGGTTGCCAGCGATCACGTTGTTCACCTCCTGAGGAAAAGTGAGTGTCAATTAATGCCAAAGCCTCTCGCTGCCAATTAGTATGTTGCAGTTTTTCAGTACAAATAAGACACACAGGTTGCCATAAGTGTGTTTGATGCAACCAACAATTTTCCTTATATCTACCACATTTTATCAATACCCATGCACCTCTCTTACATTTTTTATTACAGCGTAAACATTGTCTCTTTCCCAGTCCAAATTGATCAGCAAATAATGAAGATTGGTAAATAGCAAACTCTTCCAAATCAGAAAGAGTTGACCACTCAATGGTCCTCTTCAGAAGACTCTCGAGTTTTTGGACCAGGGGTTGCACTGCCAGATGATCCCTCAGGCACTTTCTCTCCTCTTGTTCCTCTTCTTCCTGGGTCTGAGGTGGAGAAGGTGCAGCTTCCGTCATCAGTCACTGGACGAATCCATTTGCTGGGTACCCAAATGGGTCCTGTGGGAGTAATAACACACACGTAACCTCTACCCATCTATTGTACCTCAGCAGGTCCTTGCGTCCTAGGTTGCACAGATGTAAAAAGCCATTCCAAAACAAGCGTCTGATGATCCGCTGTGAGCTGTGTGAGAGCACCCATGAGGTGATCTTTACCCTGTAAAATAGTAATGTCAGTGGGTACATCCTCCACTCTCCGAGAAACAGCTCTTTCAGAAATAATTGTAGCCAATTTTTGTAAATTCCACGTCCAACCCCTTCAACTGCCTCTAGACGATTTTGCAGTGGCCAATCAGATGGCCAATGACGCTTAGCAACTATGGTAATGTCAGCACCTGTATCCAATAAGGCTCAAAGTCGCCTTTCCTGTTGAGCAAAACGTAATATAGCCTCCACAACAGGGTGCTGATCCATTGTAAGAGTAAGTAATACCAAACCTCCTGTAGATCCAAATCCACCAGTTCCTCGCAGTGGTCCTTGGGCCTCCTTAATCAGCTGCTGTTGTGGAATCAGCTGAGCTATGCGGCTTCCTGCAGGAATACTGATAGAAGGAAAACGTGTATGAACTATAATCATAATTTCACCTGTATAATCCACATCAATAACTCCAGGTTCAACAGTTAGTCCCTGTAAAAATAGTTGAAGATCGTCCCAATAATAAAGCTCCATAAGACTGTCCATTTAAAATTAAAGGTCCACAAACCCCAGTAGGAACCTTTAAAGGTTTAGAGTCTTCAAGTACAATGTCTATTGCGGTTGCCAAGTCCAGGCCGAGGCTCCCTCCTGTTGCTGGCTGAAGTTCACCAGCAGGGAGCAAGGAACCTGTTGCAGTGGCTGGCTGGCGTTTGCAGGCAGGGAACAAGGAGGGCTACTGGAGGTACTTGGGTGACTTGGTACGCAGTTGGTGTCTTCGCGCTGCATCCCCTCATGCTCGTCTGTGGAATGTGAGTTACGCTGACAGATACAGCACCAAACATTTGTAGTTTGACAGTCTCTTCGTATGTGGCCATTCCGCCCACATCGAAAACACCTCACATTGGAGTGAGACTTGTCAGCAGTCTGAAATTTATGTGGCTTTAATGGCTCAAGTGCAGCAACAGCAAAAGCTTGATCCTGAGACTGCCTGCCTTTTAGAGTTAATGTTAAATCCTTAACAGCCTCAACTAACATAGCTTGAGTTCCTTGTGGAATTTTACTCATACGATCTAATAAATCCACTACAGTCCAATCACCTGATAACGTAGCTATTATCGATCTTACTTGCGCATTGCTATTTTGTATAACACATTCCTTAAGCTGTGGCCCCTGCATATATTGAGGTACTCCCGCTCTCTCTATTGCAGCAGTAAGCTTGTCCACAAAACTAGAAAATGGCTCCTGTGGACCTTGTCTAATATGCATATAGGATGGTAATTCTCCTCTCTCAGTTCTAACTAAATCATATGCAGCCCTAGCTAATCTCATTGCCTCCTTTACTATATCTGGGCCAAACAATGCTTGGGCGTCTATCCTAGCAAATTGACCTATTCGCACAAATCTGTCCATTGTGACTCCCCTAAGTGGATCATTCGGTGCCCTTTCAATATGTGCAGCTTCTTCACATAAAGCTTGAAAATGAGCCTGCCATAGCATAAACTGTGATTGTGTCATAATTAGTTTAAAAACATTTTTCATGTCCTCTTGTAACAATAGTCCTGAACCCCAAATATAATTAAGCACTTGTTTTGTAGGCTCCCCGTGTATTCCTGCCTCATTTACTGTACTAAGTAATTGCATTAACAACTTCCAATCCAAGGGAGCTATTGTTACCTGCATGCCTTCTGCAGTAGGAGAATATGTAACCGGAAATGTCTGCTGTTTAACTATTGAGTCTCCCTGCAATTTTGCAACAAAATTTTGGTCCCCAGCTGCTATTGCTTCCCCCATGATTTTATTCCAATCTCTAGCCTCAATTCCTACTTTTATCTTTGCTTTTTCCTCAACTTTCTTATCTGAAACTTGCTCAGTTTGCTGTTTCATTATGTCCGTGGGAGAGGCAGAGGGCTCTGCTAAAGAAGGAGACTGAACAGCTGCGTTAGAAACAGATTTTTGTGGCATTGTAAATTGTGACAGAGTTGGTGGATCTGGAAGATTATTTCCTCCATAAACATACATACCAGCTTGTGCAGTTCGCTCTGCAGCAAGAGGTTTACCGTCTAAATGTACTGACGCAACAGCAGCAATTTTTTTTCTCTGCCTGATATGCTTCAAAAGAGTTAAATATAGCCTGCCAAGGCTGAACTAGCCTTTTAGCCATCTTATCTTTCCGAATGATCTCCCAAGCTAAACAATCTCCTAGTTTTTTCCATTCCTCAACTGTAAAAAGCTCCTCAGGAGCAATAAAAAATCCTTTCTCCCTAGCATAGTCTAATAACTTTACTAAGTGCTTCTTATAATCTATTTCCACCTTTCGCTTTTCTAAAAAGCATTTAAATAAATTAAAAGCCGCTTGTCCTGTCTGCTTAGCCATAATTTCCCCTTTTTTTAAGTTTTTTTAAACTAATGAAGGGGGCAGCTCAGGAATCAAAACTTGATTTGCGTGCGCACCTTATATTGCAGCCTTTACCACAGTCATGTGAAACGCTGTACGGCAGCGTAATCGGAACAGCAAGCCTCCGGAATGTGGAATACCCAGGCACAGAAACCAGCAGTATGCCAGCATACAGGAATCTTTGCCTTCCAAGCGCTGCAACTTGGAGTTTCCCCACTCGCTTGCCTCCAACGGTGCAGTGGAACGAGCCCTATGGTAGAAGCCCTTAGGGTCGGAAGCCACTTGTTCGGGCGCCACTGCGGAGGTGTGGAGCTGCTTGTGGAGGAATAGCGAGGGGATCAGCCAGCCAATCAACGTGATTGATAAAGCATAATCCAACTTTATTGAGAGCATCAGACAGTTTTATAGCCCAAAATAGCATAAATCAGCATTATTCGTATTAGTACAACCTTATTGGTTTATGTACGCCTTCTCTTAATATTGGTTATTGCAAGTGTGAGATAATCACGCCTACTGAATTTCTAGCCAAAAAATATATGTGCTACCTCGCTGCTCGTCTTGGCTGCTACTTCCCTTATTCTTATACTTATTGCTATATAGTATCCATCCCAGGGTTATACTTCGCTAGCTGTGTGCTTCCCTGGAAATTAAGGCCTTGATTGAACAATGGACATATGTATTATTTATCGACTAACTCTGCAGATTATGCTAGCTCTATTGCTTTTGCAAAAGTCTCTTAAAAGCAAACACTGCTGCTCAGCAAAATCTGATTAAGAGCAAGGCCTAGCTACTACTTAGCAGGAGGTGCTCTCCTCCAACAAGGCCTCAGCCGAGCCATATCCACAGTTGTGTCTATGGCTTTCTAGCAAATTCTCAACAGATGATGATGAATTTTACAACTCCAGAGGCCTCTTCTTTCTTGACCTCTTCAGTTCAGGATTTCAGCAACAAACACTGCTTAACATTTTTTCAAAGAAGGCAAACAAGAAAAGCCCCTGGGAATAATTAAGATTTTCAATTATTTTGTGTTTAGTTATTCAGATTTCAGAAGTGTATTCAAAGTTAATAAAATTTGTTGAAATGATGGAGAGAGAACTGTTTTGTATTGTTGTCTTTTCCTGTTTCTACATTGATATCAACAATATCCAGTTGATATTGACCCCCAGCACTTTCCAGTGCAGTCTGAATAAATATGAAAATCAAGATCCTTGAAGAATGACCATCAATAACACTTTGTCCCTACTCCTTTTCCATCATTTCCCTCATCCAAGCCCTGGAAGTCCTATGGATCAGGAATGGTGTGACCAGCAGGACCAGGACAGTCATTCTTCCCCTGTGCTCAGTACTTGTGAGGCTGCAGTTTGAGTGCTGTGTCCAGTTCTGGGCCCTCCAATTTAGGGGGGGCTAGACCATGTCCAGAGAAGAGCAACAAGACTGATGAGGGGTGTGGAACACAAGTCCTGTGAGAAGTAGCTGAGGGAGCTGAGGATGTTTATCCTGGAGAAGATGAGGCTCAGGTGAGACCTCATCACTCTCTACAACTCCCTGGCAGGAGGGTGCAGACTGGTAAATGTGAGGCTCTTCTGTCAGGGAACAGTGAAAGGACAAAACAACACTGTCATAAGATGCACCTGGATAGTTTTAGGGTGGACATTAGGAAATATTCTTGAATAAAAGTGTGATTGGGCATTGGAATGGGCTGCCCAGGGATGTGGATGAGTCACTGTCCTTGGAAGTGTTTCAGCATAGACTGAATTGGCAATGACTGCCATGGTCTGGGTGACAAGCTGGTGTTGGGTCAAAGGTTGGACTTGATGTTCTCCAAGGTCTTTTCCAGCCTGGGTGATTCTGTGATGATTGTGACACTGCAGGGCCCTGGGGAAGCAAGGGGCCACTGTGATACTGCAGGGCCTCATGGAACTGAGAGAACCATGGTGACACTGTGTATGACATAGGACCGCAGAGCCAAGGTGCCAGTGTGACACTGTGGGGCTACATGGAAGCAAGGAGTCCATTGTGACACTCTGTGTCCTCATGGAACCACAGAGGCCACTGTGACACTGCAGGGCCTTGTGGAACCAAGGGGACATTGTGACACTGTGGAACCAAGGAGACACTTGTGAGAGCCTGGGCCCAATGGAATCAAGGGGACATTGTTCCACTGCAAGGACTCTTGGAACTGAGGGAACAATTGTGACACTGTAGTGCCCCATGGAACCAAGGGACCCTCATGACACTGCAGGGTCTTTTGGAACCAGGGCTCCATTGTGACACTGCAGCACCAAGGAATTCATGGTGGCACTCGGAGGCCTCATGGAACCAAGAGGCCACTGTGACACTGCAGGGCCTTGTGGGACCATGCAGAGCATTGTGACAGAGAAGGACCTCATGTAATTGTGACACTGCAGAGGCCCATGGAAGCATGGGGGCAGTGTTGCTTCCAGGGACTCCTGGAATTAAGGAAACATGTTTGACACCATGATGCCCCTTGGGACCAAAAGGCCATTGTGACACTGCAGGGCCCAAGGATCAAAGGAACTTTGTGACACCAAAGGGTCCTATGGAACCGAAGGCACATTGTGATACTGGGAGTCCTCATGGAATCATGGAGATCATTGTGAAACTGGGAAGACTTCATGGAATATTGGTGAACCCCAGCTGACTGGTAGTGTTGATTAGCTGTATGGTAGGAGATTTGTGCACAGGTATCTGGAAAGGCTGGATCCAGGGACTAAATCCATCAATGTGAGGTTTGACAAGTCCAAGTGCCTGGTACTGAACTTTTACAAAAAAAACCCCTGCAGAGCTACAGGAGTGGGACGGAGTGCCTGGACAGGAGCTCTGCTGTCTCACAATGGACCCTTTGTTCCGCGAGTTACCAGTATCACAGTTGACTCCTTGGATCCATGAGGCCATACTATTAGCAAATCTCCAAAGTGTCAGAAAGTGACTCCTTAACACTAATTTGGTGTTATAGAGGGCATCATTTATTCAGGCCTGAGATCCAACAGGGGATAACACCTAACCAACATGGATATGTGATTCTAAAAGTGTGTTTCCCATATGAAGTTGCTACCTGTGACTTACAACTTACCCATTTCCATAAACTCCACCCCAAATTCCCAGTTTCTATCCTCACTTTTTCTATCACTGCACCCTTAAGGCAGAGGTCGTCTTCTGGTTTTCAAATCATCTCTGCTGGGAAAGAAGTCTTTCAATGCACTGCTCCTCTGCTTAAAGTTTACAGGCACAGCAAAATTGAATGATCCTTTTGGTATCAAGCCCAAGGCTTTGTGTGTCCAAGTAGAGGCAGGAAGAACTCAGAGCTGTCAGCAAAGGAAGGGGACACTGAGGTGGGGCAGCCGGGGGATGACGACAGCCTGCAGGGACAGAGGGCAGGGCATGGACACCGTAGGACAGCCTGGGCTGCACAGGGCACAGGGATGGGCAGCAGCTGAAAGGCCCTGCCAGAGCCAACTGCTGCAGCACTTGGGCCATGGCTGCTGACCCTGGGCCTGTGGCCAGCAGGGGACAAGTGAGCCTTGCTGTGCTAGGGCCTCATTGCTTCCTTGTCTCTGCTCAGCAGCCTGGCAGGGGCCGCCCCATGGTCCTGCCGTTGGTATTGCACATCCCCAGAGCCCAGTGCCCTGGGAAGAGCCCTGAGCAATGAGGGAGGGACACGATGTGCCTTGCCAGGGGCTGGGGCTCACCCCTTGGCCCTTTGCATCCCTGAAACACATCCAGATTTGCTCAGCTTCTAAACTACATTTCCTTAGCTTGTTGTCACCTCTCATCATTACTTTAAGTGTTAGGCTCTAACTGGAATCTGGGGACAGTTTCACAGTCGTGTCCCTCAGTGGGATCCATTAAAACTTCAAGAAACTTTGGATTTTACTCTGACTTTGAGTTCTTGAGAAATTTTTTGAACACTCTCTCAGGGACTGAGTTTGATGTAAACAACACCAAAGCCCTGAGGGGGTCATAAAACTTTTTGTGCTGTCTGTGCTGCTGAGCTGGGCTGGGCTTCTGGCACAGTGGGAGCTCCAGGCCACCAAGAAAAGCTTCAAAAAGTCAATTCTGCTGTTAAGCAGTTTCTCTCCCAGCCCAGCAGGGCTGAGGGCACTGCTTACAGGCTCTGAGGGGACAGGAGCCAGGCACAGACAGGCTAAAGGCAATCAGGAGTGGGAAGACATTGAGCTGAGACTTCACTTGGGGAAACATCTTCACAGCCCTCAACATGGTGAGTCTGTGGGTGCAAGGCAATGTCCCCTGTGCTCCTGGTGGGACCTCCTGGACCCAGCAGAGCCCACAGCCTGGGGGATGTGTCAGGTGAACTCTCACAGTTCCTCTGAGGGAAAAGACAAAGAGGAGGAGGATGTGCTGGAGAGCAGGGCTACCATGGGCACCGTCAGAGAGACATGGCATGATGGCTCTTGCTACCAGGGACAGCTGCAGGACTGAAGCTGGGGCTGCAGCCAGAGCTGCCCAGGGCTGTCCTGCAGAGCAGCTCCTGCAGCCCTCAGGGCTCTTGGCCAGCCCAGGGCATGTGCCACCTGCCAGGGGCAGCTCTCAGCCTGCCTGGCAGCTGCCCATGCACTGTGGGGAGAAGTTGGAGGAGGAAGGAGCCACCCCCATCAGGACAGATTCCTCCTGCTGTGCAGATGGTGCTGCATGGCCAGGGTTGCTCTCAGCTTTCTCCTCAAGGCAAGGGAAAGGGGCTGTCAGGTGTGTTGGTGTCACTGAGACTCCTGCACTGTCCCACTGGGCATCAGCAGATCTGCCTCACATCTCCATCACAAAGTGCCTCCTCACCCTCCTCTGCCTACAGACAGCAGCAGCAGCACCTTGGCTTGCAGCATCTCAGTTTGTGTGAGCTGCCCTTAAGGCCCTACTGGCAGGGAGATGCCCCTGGGCAGTGCCCTGTACGGGGAGGTGTCTGCAGGGCAAAGCTGAGCCCCCAGGGCTGTGGTGAGTTCTTGGAGCACTGGCAGGGACAAGGCCTGGACAGAGAGAAAAAGCTTGCAATAGGCACAGCTCCAGGCAACAGAAAGCCACATCAGTGCTGGATACCCTGACTCTCCTGGTGCCTAGGACAGAGAGAAGGGTTCAAAGAAACTGTCTGTGAAACTGGACCCTTCAAAGAGTTCTACTTATTTTTCCAGCACCTTTTCAGTGCAGTCACACTGAAATAGAGAGAGGTTTAATGACCGAGTGCCAGCTGTGTGGGACCAACAAGTGTGACTGCCCTGGGAGTGGCAGCACTGTATTCCCTCTGGGCTCCCCATTGTTCAGGCTGAGTTCGATGCTGAAAGAGGATTTCTGCCCCTTCAGTTAAAGAGACAATATTTTAACCACAAAACGCCAAACTAAAAAAAAAAATTAAAAAAAAAAAAAAAAAAAAGAAGTGATATTTCTTCAAATAAAGAGAATAATTTTTGAGTACATTAGTAAGAAAAAAACATAGCATTGACACAAGAAAATTTGTCCCAGTGTATCAATGTCTTCTTTCAACAGTCCAAAATGCCCAGAGTGAAGAAATGTCCAACAGCAGCTCCATCAGCCACTTCCTCCTGCTGCCATTGGCAGACACGCGGCAGCTGCAGCTCCTGCATTTCTGCCTCTTCCTGGGCATCTCCCTGGCTGCCCTCCTGGCGTCATCATCAGTGCCGTAGCCTGCGGCCACCACCTGCACACGCCCATGTTCTTCTTCCTGCTCAACCTGGCCCTCACTGACCTGGGCTGCATCTGCACCACTGTGCCCAAAGCCATGCACAATTCCCTCTGGGACACCAGGAACATCTCCTACTCTGGATGTGCTACTCAGCTCTTTTTCTTTGTGTTTTTCGTTTCAGCAGAGCTTTCTCTCCTGACCATCATGTGCTATGACCGCTACGTGTCCATCTGCAAACCCCTACACTACGGGACCCTCCTGGGCAGCAGAGCTTGTGCCCACATGGCAGCAGCTGCCTGGGCCAGTGCCTTTCTCTATTCACTGTTGCACACAGCCAATACATTTTCCCTGCCCCTGTGCCATGGCAATGCCCTGGGCCAGTTCTTCTGTGAAATCCCACACATCCTCAAGCTCTCCTGCTCCAAATCCTACCTCAGGGAAATTTGGCTTCTTGCTGTTAGTGTCTGTTTAGGATTTGGTTGTTTTGTGTTCATTGTTTTCTCCTATGTGCAGATCTTCAGGGCTGTGCTGAGGATCCCCTCTGAGCAGGGATGGCACAAAGCCTTTTCCACCCGCCTCCCTCATCTGGTTGTGATCTCCCTGTTCCTCAGCACTGCAATGTTTGCCAACCTAAAGCCCCCCTCCATCTACTCCCGATCCCTGGATCTGGCCCTGTCAGTTCTGTATTCTGTGGTTCCTCCAGCCCTGAACCCCCTCATCTACAGCCTGAGGAACCAGGAGCTCAAGGCTGCAGTGTGGTCACTGATGACTGGATGGATGACTGATGACTGAAACTGGATGTTTTCAGGAACATTAAACTGCTTGCCAATCTTAAAAATTACTTGTAATAAAAGTAATATTTGATAGTTCTCATTGGTTAAATTTTGGAGAAACTTTTTCTGTTTGTCTTCTTTAATAATGTCCACAAAGAAAAATCTTTACTTGTGTCATCTCTCATTTTATTTGTCTCCCTCTTTGCTGTGGCTGCAGACTGTCTTAATGAGAGTCTATTATGCTGGTTGGCTTTAAATGAATTAAGGATGTCCCAGCCAAGTTTTGTCCAGAGATGACCCTTTTGTTCCCTTCCCTGGAGCTGCAGCAGCAACGTCTGTGTGCAGAGCTGGGGCAGATCAGTGCTGGCACAGCAGCTGTGCCCAGCAGCAGCAGCACTTGGTGTTGCCAGTGCTGCCCCCGTGCCACTGCCCCGCTGCCCTCCTGCCCCTCGTGTTGCTGCAGGGCCTGAGTGCTCTCAAGGCCAGGCACAGCCCTGGGGGTGGCAGTGCCAGGGCTGCAGCAGGGACAGGCCATGGGCACTGCTGGGGCAGCACTGACGCCTCAGGGCAGGGCCTGGGGGCTCCAGGCTCCTTGGTCAGGCTCTCTCCAGAACACTTGGCCAGGCCAGTGCTGAGCTGACAAAACCCCTGTGAGCAGCCCCAGGCTGGCCATGGGCAGGAACAGCAGAGCAGGGGCTGATCCATCCCCACTGCGCTGGACAGACCAGGGCAGTGTCACAGAGCGTCCTCATGCACCTGCCAACAACATTCCCCCTCTGCAGCCCTGGCCTCTCCCCCAGCTCACACAGGTGCCGCATCCTTGCAGGCACAGACACGGCAGCACTGGCTCAGGAGCCCCTGTTTGCACTGCACAGAGCAGGTGTCAGCACCCCCATGGTGCTGCTGTGGGGAGATGGAGCTGAGTGAGCACAAATGCCATCAGTCCCTAGGGCCAGCAAGGGCTGGGGGACGGCAGGGAAACCACTCAGGTGTGTCATGGCCTCTGCAGTCAGGCAGAAAATTTGTTCCATGAGCTGTGAGTTTCCAGTCCCACTGCAGATATTGTTTCTCAGAGCCACAGCTGCCTTGTAGCCACCCCCACACAGCCCTGAGCATTTCCTTTGATTCACCTTTGCTTTCTTTCTTCTTTCCTGATCCACATTTCTGCCTCTTGCCCATCTGTGTGCCCTCCCCTACAAACAGCCCATCCCGATTTTCCCATTTTTCTCCGGCCCCACTTCCTATTTCAGTTCCTGAGCTGGCACCATGGGAACATCCCTTGGCAAGCAGGATCATCCTACAAGTGCTTCAGGAATTGTCTACAGGCTCCTGCAGTACCTCACGCTGCTCCCTTGCCAGAGGCACTACAGGCCAGGGGGGCACATCTGGGCTGGTGTGTCTGGGTGTGGGGCTCCCTGTTGTGGGCAGTGAGGAGAGGCTGGAGAGCCTCTGCAGGACTGACAGGATGGGCTCTGGGGCTGTGTGGAGAAGCTGAGGGACCTGGGCAGCTGGACCTTGTGAAGAGGAGGCCCAGGGCTCATCCTGCAACTGCTGCAGGGGTGGTTTCAGAGAAATACTGAATCAGCCAGGCTGGAAAAAAACCTAGGAAATCATCAAGTCCAATCTGTGCCTTGACACCACCTTGTTCTGCTGAGCCTTCTCCAGGATAAGTCACCCCAGCTCCCTCAGCCACTCCTTTCATCACTTGTGTTCCAGATCCCTCATCAGCCTTTTTGCCCTACTCTGGACACGCTCCAGCCCCTCCATGTCCTTCCTAAATTGGGGGCCCAGAACTGGACACAGCACTCGACGTGCTTCCCAGCCAGTGCTGAGTACAGGTGAAGAATCACTGCCCTGGTCATGCTGGTCACACCATTCCTAATCCAGGCCAGGTTTCATTGGCCTTCTTGGCCACCTGGGCACACTGCTGGCTCATGTCCAGCCTGCTGTCCACCAGTGCCCCAGGTCCCTTTCTGCCTGGCCACTGTCCAGCCACTCTGTCCCCAGCCTCTATCACTGCACAGTGATTTGTGCCCAAAATGCGGGACCTGGGTAACACGGTCAGGCTGACAGGCTTGGATTTCCCCAGATTCTCCTTCCAGCCTTTTTTGGGGATTTGCACCTCCAATCTTTTGTAACCTCCCTGGTGAGGCAGGACTGATGAGAAACGATGGAGAACACCTCCCTGCAGTTCCCTCATCCCCCTAGTATAAATCTCAAGTGCCCCATAGAGACCTGAGAGTATCCGAGTGGTTCAGTAGGTCAGCAACTGCTTCCTCTTGAATTATAGGGGTCTGTTCTACTCCCCGTCCCCATCTATCAGATCAGCAGAACATTTGTCCTGAGGACAACCTGCTTTGTTTTTGAAAATATGATAAGGAATAGGTTGTCCTTACCTCTCCTATTGCCATTAATGTACTTATAAAATAATTTTTGCTATCCTTCACACAGGTCGCCAGTTTAAGTCCTAATGAAGCTTTCACCTCTCTAATTTTCTTCCTACATGACTGAGCGACAACATTAAACCCTTCCTGAATTTCCTGCCCCTCTGTCCAAAGATAATGCAACCTCTTTTTTCCCTGTGTTCTTGGCAAAAGCTCCATGCGCAGCCAGGTCAATCATTTTCCTCACTAGCTCACTTTTGGCACACAGGGACAGGCTGCTCCTTCTCCTTCAAAGTTTCTTTCTTGTAGTGTGTCCATCATTCTTGGACCCCTTTTGTTTTTAACGATGGTATCCCTTAAAAATTCAATAGCTAATTTGGCACTCTCTGCACAAATCTACATCCTCAATAGGCCTAAGTCTTCTCTCCATTATTGCAGGGTAGAACTTTTGTTGATGCCTCTACTTCTTTCACAGAATAATGAAAACTCAAATATTTCATGGTTACTGTACCCCAGGAAGCCACCGACCACCACATCTCCCACCAGCCCATCTCTGTTTGTGAACAGCAGGAGAAAGAGCTTTCCTTGGGAGTGTTCTTCTGTCCTGGGGGTCTCTCTGGTGGTCCCTGGTGGTCGTGGACCCCAGTGTTCCAGTGGGCCTGGCTGAGTTGGCAGGACACTGAGGCTGGTGAATTCCAGTTCCCCTTCTTACACAAGGGGCATCATGTGGTTTCCAGAGGCCAGTGGTTTTGGAGAACAAACATTGTGTTAGCTTACTTGGGATGGGCAATTTATCATCTGGTACCATAAGGTCACAGAGTGGGCTATGACATCACAGAGTGGGTTTTATGAGGTCATCAGGCAGCTACGACATGATAGGCTGTCTCTGCATCATCACCTGGGCTGAGGTCACTGGGTTGGTCACTCTGCCTCAGCCCCCCTCACAGTTTCCCCAGACAAGTCCAATGCTGTTCATGCCCAGCAGGGTCCCCTGTCCCTCTGTATCCCCTTGCTCCACCTGGAGCCACAGCCTCCCCCAAGGATGTTCCACAAATCAACCCCAGAGCCTGACACGGGGACAAGGGGCCAGGGCTGTGTGACCAGGACATCAAGGACATGGATTATCCAAGTCACTGGGGCCTGGTTTGGGTTCCCCAGGGCAGGAAAGATGTCTGGCAGCTGGAGCAGGGTGAGGGAAGGGCCTCCAAGGTGGGGCTGGAGTCCTTTGTCTGTGAGGAGAGGCTGAGGGAGCTGGGCTTGTCCAGCTGGGAGCAGGGAAGGTTTAGGGGCTCCTCATGCCAGCCTGGCAGTGCCAGCCAGGAGCTGATGGAGAATACTGACAATCCAGACAGATTTCTACCCAGGGAACATATACAGCAGAGGCTGTTGGATCAAGTTCCTTTGAGCCCAGAATATTGGCATTAGTGCAGCCTGTAGCTGTGCACAAGAGAGCTGTGCAGCCACTTTCTCTCTTTTCCTTCCTCTGGGCATGGAGGGAGCTCGTGACTTCAGCGTGTGACTCGTGTGTGTGAAGAGCAAATCTGGGCAGAATCGGGGCAGGGAGGGTTTGGGGCATCATGGGATCTGTGCTGGACAGAGAACATGTTTTCTATTGGTGTGAGACTGTCTGCTGTGGAAAGGGGATGTAATATCCCTTAGAGGAATGACTTTGGTTTTTTATGGATCTGTGCCTTCCCTTGGTTTGTTTGCTGAAAATAAATGAACATCCTTCTGTGTCTTGAGCAGTTCCTTCTGCAAGGAAAGCAGGTACGAGTTGGTGCCAAGGAGCTGAAAGCTGCAGGCACAGCCTGGAGTGGAGGAAGCTCAGATTTGCACAAGGCTGCTTTGAGTGCCAGGGGTTGGATGGCGGAAATGGTGGGGTAGGGATAGGGACAAAGTGTGGTTGATTGTCAGCCATAAAGGGTCTTGATTTTCATATCTATTCAGACTCCATTAGGAGTTGCCGGGCATCAATGTCAACTGGAGATTGCTGATATCAGTGTATAAACAGGAAAGGAATAAATGTGGAAAAGAAAAGATCTTCTCTCTTTTTGTTCTTAAATGAAATATGTTACAAATGGAATGAAAGCTTAGACAAGTCCTGCCTTATGCTCAGGTTTCTGGCAGTAGCTCTGTTTCAGGTGGCCTGTAGCCCAAACTGCTCTTGCTCACAAGTTCTTTACCATGGCTGATTAGGTCTATTCTAAACTGAATTATTTGCTGAATGGATTCAACATAAACAGGCAAGAATCTTTAAATGCACTACTTACTGTACAGGATAAACAAAAGTGCAGGTAGATACAAACACAGTGCACAATAAAGTTTCCTATATTACAGCTAGTGAAGAAATAGCAGAGATCAGGAGTCAGTGTAACTTACTACCAAACTGATGAGGGAGTGCACATGGAGCCCTTTCACTCAGCTTCCAGAAAAGGAACCATGAAGATGCACCCTTGACTTGGGAGAGAAGCCCTGCCCGTTTGCAGGGACTATGCAGAAGACTTCTGCTTTGTGAAAGTTTTGTGTGACTTTTATAGTTTGTAAAGAAAGTGAAGTGTAAGTCATTCAAGGTTTATCTCCCTTCAGCTGCTCTCAAGGCAAGAAGTTCATGTTCAGCTGGGAATTCCATCTGCCTGACACTAGAGAGAACTCAGGAAAAGACTGATGTCCAGTCTGGGTTATCTCAGCAATTCCTGGGAGGGGGAAGATGCCCTGAGTTATGGCCCAGATGATGGACAGAAAAGATGAGCTCTGCTGTGCCACAGGGTAAGTCCTGCTGCAGGAACCTCATGGAACCAAGCATCTGTTGTGACATTGGGATGCCTCATGGAACCAAGGAGACCATGGTGACACCAATGAACCTCATGGAACCAAAAGTCCATTGTGACAGATCAAGGCCTCATGGATCCAAAAAGAGCATTGTGACACCATGGGGCCCCATGAACTCAAATCTCTACTGTGACAGTTCCGAACCTCCAGGAATCAAGGGGCCTCTGTGACACTGCAAGGCCTCAGGGAACCAAGAAGTGCAAAGGTCTCAAACAATGCTTGCAGGGTTCTGCCTTAGGGATGAGGAATTTCCTTGGTGGCACCTTGTGCCTGTTTCAGTGGGGAATCTTAAAAATTTTGGCTTGCTTAAAAAAAAATTGTAACCCCCTCTTTGTCTCAGTGTTGTCAGTTCTCAGAAAGTCAGTGTGGAAAGGAAAAAGTAAAGAACCTTTGAAAGCTGAAGCACCTAGAGGCATTGAGCCCCACTGAGTGTTGTTACTGAGAAAGGCTCTCAAGAGACTAATTAAAGCAGATAACTGGAGGCCATGATTGCACAAAGCTCTCAGAGACTCCAAGGCAAAAGCAAAACCCAAAGTCCTCTGAAACACCTGCGGTCCCTGGGAGCATGAAGGAGCCCCCAGGGCCATTCCTGACCAAGGCTCCCCAGGGACTGGTCCCAGCAGATCCCTGAGGCCACTGGGATGTGGGGGGAACACTGAGGTCAGGACAGTCGTGACAGTGTCCAGCCTTGCTGGGGCTGTGCCAGGAGGCCCCAGAGCCTCAGGACAAAGTGTGTCCTCGCAGCCCTTGGTGGCACAGACCCTGCTGTGCCCCAGGGCACCAAGACTTGGCTTCTCTTTGTCCCCACCTGTCATCTCTGCCTCCAGTTTCCTGCTTTAACGGGAACTTGGGGACACTTTCTCAGTTGTGTTCCTCAGAGGGACCCACTAAAACTTTAAGAAATATTGGAGTTTGATTCTGCATGAGTTCTTGAGAGGTTTCCTAACAAACAATTGCTCTGCCTTGATTTCCCTCTGGTCTGGTGCAGTTCATCACAAAGTTTTCCTACTCCAGTTACGGAGAAATATTTCAAAGAGCTTCTGAGAAATACACATTCTAATTTTAAAGGGTGTATTTTATTGCTGTTCTCTTTAAAGCAGAGATGGTTTGCAGGATTCTGTGATTAATATTGATGCAGGGTCTCTCCTCAGGAGGTCTGGCCTGCTCAGAGAATCTGTGCCTTGAGGTCTGACCCAGTGTGGACAACCTTTCTCCACATTCCCCAACCCCATCTTGTCTGTCCTCATCCACCTGGGACCTCCTTAGCTTGGAAAACTAGTTTCATCAGGTAGAGGGATGTTTCTTTTTTGTTATTTTTGATGCAATTTAAAATTCCTAATTTTTCCCCACTGCAAACAGACACACTACTCAGGTGTGTGCCAGCCCAAGGTGCCACCAAGGATGTTCAGGCCGGGGATCGGTGCTTTGGGGTTGGTGTTTGGAGTCAGCGCCATCTTTCCTTTCTGCCTCAAACTGCCGTCATGCCCTGCGGCCCCATAGAGCCCCATTGGATCCAGGACTACAATTCCCATCATGCCCTGTGCTCCACAGAACCCCAGAATCCCCTCCATATGTCCCATAAGTGTCCCTAGACCCCCAAGGATCCCTAAATGCCCCCTCAGCTCCCATTTGGAAATCTCTAAAAGCTTCCCCAGATCCCCTGAATGCTCCCAACACCATAAATGCCCCTTACAGCAACTTCTGTGAATTGATCTTCTCTCATTCCCTGCGAGCTCAGAGTAGCTCAGAACCCAATCACTCGCCTAAAATTCCTGCTGCGCCCTCCGCCCTAAAGGGCCTGGTTCAAGCTCCCCAAGCTGCCCCCAAGTGCTCCCGAACCACATATGTTCCACTTGGAGGACCTGAAGTCACGGCTCGGATGCAAAGGTGCCCACGAAGTGCTGTCCTGTAACCCCAAACGAAACATCTGAGCCACTTCTGAGACTGCAGCTCCCAACAGGCTTCACACTTCCGTAGAGTGCTGGTGGAGTCGAGACTTCATCTCTCATCATGCCTTGCGCCCCACCAGCAGACATGGCAGCTGTGCCTTGGGCTCCCATGATGCTCCACGGCCCCAACAAACTGTATTATACACGAGCCTACAACTCCCATGATCCCTTGCACCCCAGAGAGCCTCGTTAGAGCACCAGGTGCCAGCCCAGACCCCAAAGGGCCCCAGATTCCCCTCCCTGACCTACAAGTGCAGCCCGGACCCTCATGTGCCACTCTGAAGCCCAGACATTCCCTCAGGATCCCTAAGTTCTCTCTTAGATCCCACTCAATGCCCCCAAGTGTCTTCCTGTCTCTCAGACTCCTTCTAAATTCTTGCCCCAGACCCAAAACTGCCTCGAATGTGCCCCACAAATGTCTCTCTGGACCTCGAAGTGCCCACCTTGACCCTGTCTGAGAAAAATATGATAATAAAGATGACAAAATGACTGCAAATATTATGAATTTTCTTAAAAAGAAATTAGTAACCAATAGAGCCTATTTAATTTATTAAGGGAATTGTGTAACTTAGAACGAATGACCAATAATTTTTTTGATTGCCAGTAATGTATAGAGTTTTAATATAAAAATAAAAAATTAGGTTGTAAAAATATAGAATACGAATAATATAAATAAGAAGAATATAACTGTAATTTTAATATTTAACAATATTTTTATTTGAAAGAGAAATTTATAAGATATTATGATATTATGATTTGTCAGCCCCAGGTGAGAGATAGCATGATATTGTGAGGTTGGGGGTGAGGAGCAGGTTGTCCAAATGGGGTCACCACGCAAGAGGCTCTTTCTTCCATGTGCCCAGACCTCCTAAGAAAACATTCAGCATCAAGATCACTTGGGAAATTCTTCTATCAGTTTCTCTCTGCACTGAAAAGTAGAAAAAAATTCCCCCGCGGTAAACAAAGTCAAGAGATGCACTTTGAAATCTTTCACTTAAACAGAGCTCCAAACTGACTCCAAGCAGCTGGGCAAGCCTTGGAGACTTGATAAGAATTGAAAGAAGACAAAGAAGTCCTGGTGGCTTGCTTTATTTTAATGACCCCCAGGGTGGATTTGGGGCTGAGTCCAGAAGCCCCAGGCACTGAGAGAAGGTTGAAGAAGCTGCCCAAGGAGTCAGAACCAAACCTCCAAGTCCCTTGGAGCATCACTGGCCCCACTGAGGGCAGGGACTGCCAAAGGCTCCCTGGGACGGGTGAGAGCAGATCCTTGAGGGCAGGACTGCAGAAGCCAAAGGCTGTGAGCAGGAACTGCAATGCTGAGCAAGTTCTGGGCTGGTTGGAGGCAGAAAGGCCAAGGGCTGAGCCCAGACCTGGCCCAGCAGGGCCTGTCCCTCACGGGTGGCTCGGGGCTGTTTCTGGGCCACTGGAATGGGAGGGGCAGCAAGGACAAATGGCATCACCCTGTAAGACACTCCAGATGGTCATTAACCAAGGGCCAGTGTGACACTGTGGGGCCTCATGGAAGCAAGAGGCAGTTGTGAGCCTGAGGGGCTGTAACACCACAGAACACTGAAGTGCTGGGGGTGACCAAAGGCTTCTTTACTCGAGCTTGGTGCACAGGAGGATCCCTACCAGATATTCTACCCAGAAAAGGGTCAAATGGCGCCCAAATTTTATTTTCAAAATATAGAAAATCAAGGAATTTTGGAAAAGGATTTAATATAGCATACAAGTTTTCATAAATAACCTCTCATAGCAGTAACTTCATTAGCTTTGCCCATTTAACCTCAAAACCTTTAAATACTTCAGTAGTTGAGGTACCCGAAACTGTTTCATATAAAGAGCATTAGGAGGGGAAGAAAGAGAGACAGAATGAGAGAAGCTCTGTAGAAAGACACACATATTGTTACCATGTCCCACCCGCTCTCTTCAAGGCTGTGCCTGCACACAGGCCCAGGAGAAGCTTTCCTGTTTGTGAGGAAAGAATGGAAATGCCTGAGCAGGTTTCCTGAACAACAAACCCTACTCAGGAACCACATGCTCAGTACAGACTGCCTGGAATGATGTCACCTTTCTACAAGAGACAGTGTGACCTGAACTGATCTCTGTAAGCAGAATTCTCTGAGTCTTTCAGCTGAATTCTGTCCCTGTTCTTTGCCTGGATCTCTGTGCAGATGGAAGCTGCTGGTGCCATTCTCACCTTTTACCCATCTTCTGAATGCAGACAGATGTTCCCAGGTGTGTTAGGCAGGTGCTGCTCAACGTTTATGCAAAGCTTTTGTATCCTCATGGAACCAAGGAGACCCTTGTGACACAGTGGGGGCTCACGGAACCAAGGAGACAATTGTGACAGTTCAGAATCTCACAGAAACAAGGCTCTATTGTGACATTGAGGGGAATTATGGAATCAAGGAGACCCTTGTGACACAGTGAGGCCACAGGGAACCAGTGGTCCATTGTGACAACGCAGATCTAAGGAGACCATGGTGACACTATGGGACCTCATGGATCCAAGAGGCCATTGGGACACTGAAGGACTTCATGGAACCCAGAGTCCAGTGTGACATTGCAGTGCCTCATCGGAACAAAGGAACCATTGTTGGTCAGCACAGAAACTCATGGAACCCAGGGACCATGGCGAAATGGCACGGCCACATGGAACCAAGGAGACCTGTGACATTTAGGAATCCTATGGAACCGAGGTTCCATTATGGCACTGCAGAAGCAAGGAGACCATTGTGACATTATGGAAGCTCATGGAACCAAGCAGCCATTGTGGCACTCCAAGGTGTTGTTGACCAGGGAGACCATTGTGACACTCCAGAACCACATGACACTAACGGTTTATTGTGACACAGCAGGGTCCCATAGAACCAATTGTCCATTGGGACAGTGCAGATCCCAGGAGACCATGGTGATATTTTGGAAGCTCATGGAACCAAAGGTCCATTGTTACAGTCCAGAACCAAGGAAAGCATTGTGACAGTACAGAACCTCATGGGACCAAGATTCCATTGTTATGCAGTGGGGCTTCATGGAACAAAGGAGCTGCTGTGACACAGCAGGGCTGCATGGAAACAATGGCCCATAGTGATACTGCAGATCCAGGGAGACCGTGGTGATACCACAGAACCTTATGGAACCAAGAGTCCAGTGTGACACAGCAGAACCTCTTGGAATAAAGGCAATCATGGTACACTATGGAACCTCATGGAATCATAGATACAATGGAACACTGTGGGCCTCATTGGAACAAAGGACATGGTTGATGAGACAGAAGCTCATGGAAACTCTGGGACATTGTGACACTGCAGAGCCTCATGGAACCAAGGACAGCACTGTGACACTGAGGAACCCCATGGAACCAAGCAGCCTTTTTAATACTGCGGAACCAAGGAGAGCATTGTTGACAGAACAAAACCTCATGGAACTCAGGGGCCGTTGTTATACAGCGAGGCCTCATGGAACCAAGGGGCCATTGGGACACTGGGGCCCCATGGAACCAAATATTCATTGTGACCAAGCAGGGCTGCATGTAACCAATTCTCCATTGTGATACTGCAGATCCAAAAGACCGTGATGACACTATGGCACTTCATGGAACCAAGGGGCTGTTGTGACACACCAAGGCCTCGTGGAACCAAGGAGAGCATTGTGACAGTACAGAACCAGGAGGGACATTTTGACAGTACAGACCCAAATGGAAGCAAGGGGCCATTGTTACATAGCAGGGCCTCATGGAACCAAGGCACCATTGTGACACTGCTGGGCCCCATGGAACCAAATATTCATTGTAACCCATCTGGGCTACTTGTAGCCAATTGTCCATTGTGATACTGCAGATCAAGAGACACTATGGCAGTTCATCAACCAAGGGAAAGTTGTAGCACTCCAAAGCTTCATGGAACCAAGAAGAGCATTGTGGCAGTGCAGAACCAAGGACAGTATGGAGCCAAGGGACTATTGTGAAACTGTACAAGGGACAAAATGGAGTCAAGGACAGCACTGATACTGAAATGTGCTAGATAGAAATTTTGAACATAATTTTGAGTATTTGAAAGCAGATATTCTTTATTACAGCATGGTGGTCACTCTGCTAATCCCTCATCCATTTGTGTGTACTGGGCATAAGGTGAACAGAGATTTATCACATGCACTAATTATGTCTTCAGTAGCTATCCCCACTTCCTTTGACTTTATTTGACATAATGGTACCCATTATCGCAAATACTTATGTGGTTCATTGGGGTCTGTCTTCAACATCTGGTAAAGGTGGCTGTTCCTTGATCCCTGCTTTTAAATGATGGCAATTTCCTTGTTTTGCATTATTTCTGCTTTATCAGAAGTCTTTCAGAGCTGAGCTGGCATCCTGCTTGCATTTTGAATGACTTCTGTTTGCCTGGTGACATCTTGATCTGTTTCTCCAAGGCTGTGCTCTTCTGTTCTACTGTCCTTGATAAAAGTAAATGTTATCTCCTCCTGTCCTCATCACAGTCTTCACCCCAAACGAGGCGTGTCTGCAACCTCCTCCAACCCATGGGCTTGGGGTGGGCAAGTGTTCCTGACAGAACAGGGATGGGAGAGTTGGGTGGATTGACAAGGGGGATGTTCCATTCCTTGTCACACAACAATCAGCAATAAACTGAGAGATGTGATGGAGACACAAGGGAAATAGGGATTGATTTATTTTTTAAGACATTTTTCTTTCAGAATGGCACCTACATTTCTGCCCTTGAGTACTTAAACATTTTCCACTGATTGGAGATTTCCTGGGGATTAGTTTGCTTCTGTTTGTGGTCTTTGCTTTTTTAGTTGGTTTGTTTGTGGGTTTTTTTTATTGTGGGTAGGTTTTGCTTAGTTTTTTATTTTTTGTCGTGTTTGTTTTTTTCCCTATTGACTTTCTTCTGATGCATAAGTTTTTTCTCTCTTTTCAAGTTGCTTGGTTTTTACCTGATGGCAAGGCAAATCTATTCAGCTCAGTCATCTTGCCCAATTATGTTTTGCAGTCATCATCAACTAGAAGAGTTTGGTAACAGACTTCCTGCAGCTTGGGAGCATTCACAAAGGAGTTGAAAGTGCACTGTTGTGCCACCAGAACTGTGCCACCTGTGAGTGTTGATGATGGTGTTTGTTTTCACTTGGGTTCATCTCCCCCCCACGCACACGATGCATTGCTCAAATCTCCTCAGCACAGAGCAAACACAGACTGCTCATGGGCCACTTGGTGTCCCTCCATGCAGGGACAAACAACCTCCTGCAGGTGGGGCAGAGGCCAGTGCTGGGTATGGTGGTTGCAGGTGCTGGTGTGGGACCATTGCCCTGGGGCACCTTCCCAGGCTGTGCCCAGAACAAAGACAGAGCCCAGGCCCTGCTCTGCAGTTCCCTCTGGTCCATCCCAGGAGCTCTGGCTGTGCCAGGACACTGCTGTGTGCCCCCTGCACACTGCCCCTCTGCCCCAGACACTAAGCTTTGCTTTGCCAGGGCATTCCTGGAGCACATTCCTGACAGCAGCTCTGGAGGAGAGCAAAGCCTTCCTGCCCTGCCCTCAGGAGATCCCTTTGCTGGTGCAGCTGCTGTGCTGGAGCCCAGCTGTGTCCCAGCAGTGCCCATGGCCTGTCCCTGCCTGTGTTCACAGCAGGGACACGCAGCAGGACAGTGACCAAGCTGCCAGAGCACTGCGGCCTTACAACTACAGAAGGGCTGGCAAGGAGAGGGTGGAGCTCGGAAGAGCAGATGTGGGAAGAGCCAGGGCCATTGTCCCTGGCTGTGCTGCTGTGCTGGAAGACTCTTCAACTCTTCCTCTGCTCACAGGCACTGCTCTGCTGAGACAGAGAAGGACTGAGAAAGAATCCAAGACACAAAGGAGAGGGCATGCACTTACTTTTATTTAAACGCATGTGAAGAGACCTCTTGCATATTTTTGCCTTCCAAAAGAAAAGTAGATATTAATGTAAAAATGCAAGGAGTAATTTAGAGTATTTTGTACAAAACACAACAGTAGAAAAAGTTAAAAAAAAAAAAAGGACAAATAAGAAAAAAAAAAGAGAGAGATTGTAAAGAGTTACATTCTAAAGGCTCTGCAGAAGAAAAGAGAGCATTTAATGCTTCTGAAAATACAGAGTCATCAATTTTCTTTGGGCTCCTTTGAGCTCCTGGTTCCTCAGGCTATAGATGAGGGGATTCAGGGCTGGAGGCAACACTGAGTACAGATATGACAGGGACAGATCCAGAGATGAGGAGCAGATGGAGGGGGGCTTCAGGTGAGCAAATACTGCAGTGCTGAGAAACAGTGAGACCACAGCCAGGTGAGGGAGACAGGTGGAAAAGGCTTTGTGCCGTCCCTGCTCAGAGGGGATCCTCAGCACAGCCCTGAAGATCTGCACATAGGAGAAAACAATGAACACAAAACAGCCAAGTGCTAAGGAAGTAGTAAAAGCAGAAGCCCCAAATTTCCTGAGGTAGGAGTGTGAACAGGAGAGCTTGAGGATGTGTGGGATTTCACAGAAGAACTGGCCCAGGGCATTGCCATGGCACAGGGGCAAGGAAAATGCATTGGCTGTGACCAGCAGAGCAGTGAGAAAGGCACTAGCCCAGGCAGCTGCTGCCATGTGGGCACAAGCTCTGCTGCCCAGGAGGGTCCCGTAGTGCAGGGGTTTGCAGATGGACACGTAGCGGTCATAGCTCATGACGGTCAGAAGGGAATATTCTGCTGAAATAAAAAAAGCAAAAGTCCATAGCTGTGCAACACATCCTGCATAGGAGATGTTCCTGGTGTCCCAGAGGGAATTGTGCATGGCTTTGGGCACAGTGGTGCAGATGCAGCCCAGGTCAGTGAGGGCCAGGTTGAGCAGGAAGAAGAACATGGGGGTGTGCAGGTGGTGGCCGCAGGCTACGGCGCTGATGATGAGGCCGTTGGCCAGGAGGGCAGCCAGGGAGATGCCCAGGAAGAGGCAGAAGTGCAGGAGCTGCAGCTGCCGTGTGTCTGCCAACGGCAGCAGGAGGAAGTGGCTGATGGAGGTGCTGTTGGACATTTGCTGTGTCTTGGCATGGGGTTCTGTTAAAAAAGCAATCATGGAATAGTTCAGTTTGGAGAGAATTTAAATATCCCAGCCCAGCTTGGTGGCACTTCCTCTGCACTGCCTGACCAGGGCTCTGTTGCCTGGAGCTGTCCCTGCCAGCAGCTGCTTCCCTGTGCCCAGTGCTGGGCCCTGCCAGTGCTGCCAGATCCCAGTCCATCCCTGGGGGCTCAGCTCTGCTCTGCAGACCCCTCCCACCAAAGGGCACTGCCCAGAGCCATCTCTGCCTCTGCAGCCTCTCATGGCAGCATCAGAGCAACCCTGAGGAGGCTGGAAAAGTGAACGTGATGCTGCCTGTAAGGGAACTTGTGCTGATTTCTCGCTTCACCTTGTTTATTACGATGTAGATAATTTTTTAATTTTTTTTTTTCAACCTGAACTGAGAGATGAATTTCAGTCTGCTATTTCCCATCCAGGCAACCCAGAGCAGTAGATTTAATAACAGCTCCTGCCTTGCTATGTTCCCTGTATAATCTAATTCAAAATGTTCTGGAGTGAAACATCATGCTAGAGTCATGACACATGAGTCCTGAACAATGCAGCATCCTCACCACACAAGGAGAACACTTCCAAGCCTTCCCAGCTGTCTCCTTCCACCCAGACCTTGTCCCCCGGTGCTGTGAGCAGCTCCCAGGGCTGGCTGAGAGCTGTCCCTGACTGACAGCAGAGTCCCTGCCCCAGCACAGTGCCCTGGGCTGCAGGACCCTGCTCTGCACAACAGCCCTGGGCACCCTTGGCTGCTCTACACAAGAGAGAATCAGAGAATGTACTCACAGAGTCTGTAGGCATTGGGATGTTGCAGCTTTAGGAGATCACTGCAGGAGCTGCAGCTGCCTTGTCCTGCAGCCAAAGGCTTCCTGTGTCAAGGGCTGGGAGTGATTCTGCCCCAGTCACTTCTGAGCATCTTCCCAGCCCTGACAGATTGTAGCTCTCTGTGCTTCTGTGCTGTGCCTGGGGTGGCTGCAGGCAGTGTCCTCAGCCCTGCTGGGCAGGGAGAGGAGCTGCTCCTCAGCAGAAATGTCTTTTTGAAGCTCTTCTTGGTTGTCAGGATTGCCCTCTGTGCCAGGAGCTCGGCCCAGCTGAGCAGCACACACAGAGCACAAGTAGTTTAATGACCTTCTCAGGGCTTTGGTGCTGTTTACATAAGACTCAGTCATTCAGAGTGTGCTCAAAAAACTTCTCAAGAACTCCAAGTGAGGTTTAAAGTCCAAAGTTTCTTGAAGTTTTAATGGGTCCCACTGGGGGATATGATTGAGAAAGTGTCCCCAGGTTCCAGTGAGAGTAGAACACTGGAGGCAGTGATGACAGGAGGGGACAAACAAGGGAAAGGTGTCTCTGATGCTGAACAAACCTGGATGTGTAGAATGATGTGTTCACATAAGCTTAGGAGTTATCCCACATTGGACCTGAGATCTGAAAAAAATGATGTCCACTTTAATGCCAAATTAGTGTTAAGAAGTCTTAGTCTGATATTTTGGAGATTTGGTTACAGCAGGGCCTCACAGAACCAAGGAGTCACCTGTGCCACTATGAAACCTCAAGGAACAAAGGGACCTTTTGACACTGTGGGGCTGCATGAAACCAAAATCCATTTTGTCAGAGTGGGGCCAAATGGAATCTGTGGTCACTTGTGACACTGGGAAACCTCATGGAACCAAAAGTACATTGTGACAGAGAAAGGCCTCATGGAACCAAGGGGCCCTTGTGACACTGTGGAGCCACATGGAACCAATGGTCCATTTTTATACTGCAGATCCAAGGAGGCCATGGTGACTCTATTGAACCTCCTGCAGCCATGGGTGCACTGTGACACTGCTGGGCCCCACAGAACCAAGAAGTCCATTGTGACACTGCGGAACTTCATGGAACAAGGTGACCATGTTATACTACAGAACCCTGTGGGACAAAGGGTCCATGGTGACACAGCAGAACTGTTGCTGAGATTATGAAAGCTCATGGAACTAGAAGTCCATTGTAACCAAAGGACCATTGTGACACTGTAGGGCACCATGGATCCAAGGGATCATTGGGACACTGTGCCTCGTGGGGCCTCGTGGAACCACAGGCATCATTTTGACACTGCTGGGCCACGTGGTCCCATAGGGCCAGTGTGAAACAGCAGGGCTTGGTGAAACCGAAGACCATTGTGGCTTTACAGAGCTCTGTGCAGCCAAAGGGCTGCTGTGATCCTGCAGGGCACTGTGGATCCATGGAGACCATTGTGGTACTGCCAGACCCCATGGAATCATGGAGACAATTGTGATGCTGTGGGTTCCCATAGAACCAAGGGGACATGAAAAAGTCTGGCATGCTTGGCCTCCCATGGACCACCAGACAGGTCAAAATGAATTTTGCATGAAGAGGGCTGCCTCTCATCAGCCACTGGAGCACTGGGGCTCTGGGCTTTCCTTCCTATGGAGAAGAACTCTCTGTCTTCCTGGTGCCCATGGCCGAAATTGGTACCGCCCCTAAAAAACTCCCTGTATGCAAGGGTTTCTCTCAGAGAAAAGCTGCCATGACAACCAGATATGGCTATCTTTGGCTCTGGTGGTCAGCTCTCATCTGCCCCTGAAACACTGAGTCTGTTCCTTACTTTCTATGGAAAAACCTGTCTTTCTCATCCAGGGCCAACAGCCCAAACTGGGATTTGGCCTCCCAGATTCTATCTGTCCAAGGATTGCTCCCAGACAAAAGTAGCCAGAACAGAGAGGTCTGGCTGGTCTTGTTCCTCTGGTGATTTTCTTAGATTATGAGCTCAATGTTATCAATTGTAAATATTTTTGAGAGGGCCCAGAGAATTCCTAAGGTGAGGTATGCAGGCTTTAGGCACACAACCACAGTATAGGGACAAAGGAGCTCTGTGCCCAGTGGAGTGGTGACTGTGGACAGTGGAGGAGAGCCATCAGAGTGTTTAAAGAGCTGTTTCAGAGACATTTTTGATATAGTGTAAAACAGCCTTAGAAAGAAAGAATGAATGCAAAGTGCAGCTGGGATAGTCCAGACTGGATGTAAGACGAGAGGAATTTCCCTCTCAGGGCAGGGCTGTGGTGCAACACATCCCCTCGAAAAAATCTTAAGCAGCCCAAGGCTGCCCATGTTCTTCTTCCTGCTCAACTGTCCTCAAAGCCATGCACAATTCCCTCTGGGACACCAGGAACATCTCCTATAAGGGATGTGCTGCTCAGGTTTTCTTTTTTGTTTTCTTTATGTCAACAGAGTGTTTCCTCCTGACCATCATGTGCTATGACCGCTACATGTCCATCTGCAAACCCCTGCACTACGGGACCCTCCTGGGCAGCAGAGCTTGTGCCCACATGGCAGCAGCTGCCTGGGCCAGTGCCTTTCTCAATGCTCTGATGCACACAGCCAATACATTTTCCATGCCCCTGTGCCATGGCAATGCCCTGGGCCAGTTCTTCTGTGAAATCCCACACATCCTAAAGCTCTCCTGCTCCAAATCCTACCTCAGGGAAATTTGGCTTCTTGCTGTTAGTGTCTGTTTAGGATTTGGTTGTTTTGTGTTCATTGTTTTCTCCTATGTGCAGATCTTCAGGGCTGTGCTGAGGATCCCCTCTGAGCAGGGATGGCACAAAGCCTTTTCCATCTGCCTCCCTCACCTGGCTGTGGTCTCCTGTTTTCCAGGACTGGGATTTTTGCCTACTTGAAGGCCCCCTTCCATCTCCTCCCCATCTCTGGATCTAGTGGTGTCAGTTCTGTACTCTGTGGTACCTCCAGCCCTGCACCACCACACCCTACTGACCACACCATTCCTGATCCAGGCCAGAAGCCATTGGCCTTCTTGGCCACCTGGGCACACTGCTGGCTCATGTCCAGCCTCCTGTCCATCAATGTCCCCAGGTCCCTTTCTGCCTGGCTGCTGTCCAGCCACTCTGTCCCCAGCCTGTAGCACTGCCGGGGTTGTTGTATCCAAAGTGCAGGACCCAGCACTTGGACTTGTTAAACCTCACCTTGTTGGATTTGGGCTCTGGATCCAGCCTGTCCAGGTCCCTCTGCAGAGCCCTCCTACCCTCCAGAAGACCCACACTCACACCCAGCATGGTGTCACCACGGTCTTACAAGGCCCTAGAATGTCACAATGGTCTCTATGACTCCATGAGTCCTCCCTTTGTCACAATGCCCCTTTGGTTCCATGGGACCCCTTGATGTCCCAAAGTCCCTTGGATCCTTGTGCCCCACAGTGTCACAAAGGCATTTTGGTTCCCCAAAACCCTGCAGTGCCACAGTGGATACTTGGTTCCATGAGGTCTCACAGTGCAGCAATGCTCACCTTGGTTCCATGGTGTCGCAATGGCCTCTCGGTCTCAAGAGACACCACAATGTCAAACATGTTTCCTTCATTCCATGAGTCCCTGATGAGCAACACTGGCTCCTGGGTTCCATGGGCCCTGCAGTGTCACAATGGCCCCATCATTACACGAGGTCCTGCTCTGTCACAATGCTCTGCATGGTTCCACAAGGCCCTGCAGTGTCACAGTGGCCTCTGTGGTTCCATGAGGACCCAGAGTGTCACAATGGACTCCTTGCTTCCATGTAGCCCCACAGTGTCACAGTGGCCCCTTTGCTCTGTGGTGCCATGTCATACACAGTGTCACTCTGGTCCTCTCAGTTCCACGAGGCAGTTCCATGCAGTGTCACAGTGTCCCCTTGCTTCCCCAGGGCCCTACAGTGTCACAATCATCACAGAATCACCCAGGCTGGAAATGAATTTTGAGAGCACCAAGTTACACCTGTGACCCAACACCACCTTGTCACCCATTGTGTCACATCCAGTCTATCCTGAAACACTTCCAGAGATGGTGACTCACCCACCTCCCTGGGGAGCCCTTCTCAATGGCCAATCACACTTTTTGTGAAGAATATTTTCTAATGTCCAGCCTAATCCTCCTCTGGTGCAGCCTAAGGCTGTTCCTCTTGTCCTTTCACTGTTCCCTGAGAAAGGCCCTGACCCCTACCTGGCTGCACCCTCCTGTCAGGGAGTTGTAGAGAGTGATGAGGTTTCCCCTGAACCTCCTCTTCTCCAGGATAAACATCCCTAGTTTCCTCAGCTGCTCCTCACAGCACTTGTGTTCCAGACCCCTCATCAGCCTTGTTGACCTTCTCATGCTGGACAAACTCCAGACCCTCCATGTCCTTCCTAAACTGGGGGCCCAGAACTGGACATGGCACTCGAGGTGCTGCCCAACCAGAGCCCAGCAAAGGGGAAGAATCACTGCCCTGCTCCTGCTGGCCACACCATTTCTGATCCATAGTAGTCTCAGGGACTGGATAAGGAAAATGGTGGGGAGGGGGTGAGGACAATGTCTGATTGATTGTCAGCCATGAAGGGTCTTGGTTTTCATATATATTCAGACTGCATTAAAAGGTGCTGGGGGTCAATATAATTTGCTTATATCCTTCTATAAACAGGGAAAAACAACAATAGAAAAGTTCTCTCTGCTTTGTTTCCAATGAAGTATATTCACTTGGAATACACTTCTGAAATCTGACTAATTAACCACAGAAGAATTGAAAATTTAAATTATTCCCTAAAGCATGTCTTCTTTGGTGTTTTGAAGAAATTTTTATGAGGCTTTGCCACTAAATTCTTGCACTGAAGAGCTGAAGAAAGAAGAGGGCTCTGCAACAGTAAAGTTCATCAGCATCCTCCAAGTGGCTGAGGATCCATGCTCATCAGAGCAGCAATGAACAGAAATGGGCACAGCTTTGTGGCTGCCCCAGCTCTGGGATGGGCCCTGGGCCTCGAGCAGGAGCAGCTCTGCAGGGCCCTAAGGCCGGGGCTGTTGTGCTGCCCTGGGCAGATGGGATGGCAGCAAGGGCTGCAGAGCTCTCAGGAGTTCAGGGAGAGGGGAGCAGGGCACACAGGGAGTCTCCTTTTGCCTTGGCCAAGCACCTTGCCTATGGCTGGGGCTGAGTCCTGTCTGAGCTGCAGCTGCTGCTGTGCCCTTGCCAGGGGCTGAGGCCGTGGGGCCACTGCCCAGAGCCCCCTGCCCTGAGCAGAGCTGTGGGGCCAGAGCTGGCTGGGCTGTGCTGGGGAGAGGCCCTTGGTGCTGCAGAGAGCTCAGGGCAGCTGGCACAGCTTGCAGGGAGCTGGGCTGGTCTGAGAGAGCCTGCCAGAGACACCAGCAGTGTCCATCTCAGTCTGGCTGAGCGTGCAAGGGCAGGACTCAGCCCAGCCCCTGTGGGGCAGAGCCAGTGCCTTGGGAAGGCATTGGAAACAGGCAAGTGGCCCAGAGAGTGCCCTTGGTGGCATGCACAGAGCAGAGAGGGAGCCCAGGACATTTCTCAGCACCAGCCTCTGTCCCAAGCCATTGCCAGCCCTGGCTGCTGAGCCCAGGTTTGCCCTGGGCTGAGTTTGGCTGTGTCCCAGCTCCATCCTCCTGCGGGGCTCAGGGCCTGTTCCTGGCCATGGCCAGCCCTGCCCGGCCTCTCTGCTGGCCCAGAGCCCGGCAGAGCCTGGGGCAGGGTTGTCAGGGCAGCCCACAGGTGTCATGGGCTGTGCAGGAGCTGGCAGAGGCTGCCCAGCAGGGAGGCCATGGGGCACAGAGCCCCAGGGCTGCTGTGGGCACCACAGCACAGGGGCCGTTCCCACCCGCAATGCTCCTGTCCTGGGCTGGGCTGCACAGGGGCTGTGCCACCATGGCTGGGGCAGGGGGCACAAAGGGGTCACGGAGCCGCTGCCTGGGCTGACAGCAAGGCCAGGCACACACAAAGAATTGCTGTGCATTGCCTGTGCTGGGCAGGGCTCGCTGTGCCAAGGACAGAGCTCAGCTGGCCTTGGTGGCTGCAGGAAGAACTAAGAGCCCAAAGAGCCTCCATGGCTGTGCTGGAGACCAAGGCTGGAGAAGGGAAGTGCCGGGCTGCTGTGGGATGGAGAGGGGATTTCATTCCAGGAGACACTGATGTGAGGCTTAGGAAGGCTTGAAGAGAAGAGAAGCTTCTCAAGCCTCAAAGCGGGTGATGTTACCAGATGAAAAACCATCTCCACCAGATAAGCACACTCAATGCTTGTTCTTCAAAACCCACAGGCCCATGGAGCTGCACAATGCCCATTGTGTCAGAAGGAGAATTCAAAAACAGCTGTCTGCAGTTGTGCTGATTTTTACAATTCACAGGGCAGTCAGGTTTGACTCTGGTATCACCAAACACCAGTGATCACTAAAGAGACCCTGAGGACAGAAGAACACATCTGTGAAGGGGAGGGAAAGTATGTTGATGATTTCAGGGAAATGATTATCATACGTGTATTTATTCTGTGACAATCACTGAATATGTAAAATACAATCTGAAAGCAGGAACTTTCCCGTACTCAGCATGCACACCTTTGGGAGGGGCTATTCCCCCTTTGTGCCTCTGGCTGAATGAAGAATTCTGCTTCTTACTGTTCCCTTGGTATTAAGCAGTTTCTTCTACATTTTCCAATTTTGAATAGCAGTTTCATAATGGCCCCTTGGTTCCATCATGCGGGTCACAATGATCAGCTTGGTTCCATGAGGACCCCAAAGTGACACAATGGCCCCTTGGTTCCATGAGACCTTTTAGTGTCATAATGATCTCCTTGTCTCTGCAGTGTCATACTTGGATTGCTGGTAACATGAGACCCCCAAAGTGTCACAATAGATCTTTGTTTCCATAAGATTTCATATTGTCACAATATTCTCATCAGTTTAATCAGGCCCTAAAATGTCCTAGTGGTGGCACTGCAGCTTTAAAATGGCCCTTGGTTCCATTATGCCCTGCAGTGCCACACCGACCCCACAATGATCCTCTTGTTTCAGGAGGCCCTGAAGTGTCACAATGGCTCCTTGGTTCCTTGAGGCTCTCCAGTGTCACAATGGGCACTTGGTTCCATTGGCCTCTCCTGTGACACAAGGGTTCCTTGATTCCATGAGCCCTTGCAGTGCCACAATGCTCTGCTTGTTCCATGAGGTCCTGAAGTGTCACAGTGGCCATTGAGTTCTGTGGGGTCCCAGGGTGTCACAATGGCCCCTTGGCTCCACAGCATCACAAAGAACACTCAATTCCATGAGGCCCCTTGGTGGTACAATGGATTCCACGGCTCCATGAGGCGCCTCAGTGTAGCAATGGTCTCATTGGTTCTGCAGTGTTAAAATGGTTATTTGGTGCCATGGGATCCCACAGTGCTACAGTGGCCCCTTGATTCCATGAGGTCCCATTGTATAACAAAGGTCTCCTTGTTCCCAAGGGGATCCTCAGTGTCACCAAGGACATTTGGGTTTGTGAGATGCCATGTGTCACAATGCTCTCCCTGTTTTCCCAGTGTCACAATGCCCTCCATGTTTCCATGGGGCTCTGCTGTGTCAGAATGGCCCCTTGCTTCCATGGGGCACCCCAGTGTCACAGGGTTCTCTATGGTTCCACAGTGTGACAGTGGACCCTTGGTTCCATGGGGACTCACAATGTCAAAAACGTCTGCTTGGTTCCATGAGGCCCTGCAGATTCAACGTGAACTCGAAGTGTCATCATGGCCTCCAGGATTCCAC
Organism: Erithacus rubecula; assembly: GCF_903797595.1. Lineage (NCBI taxonomy): Eukaryota > Metazoa > Chordata > Aves > Passeriformes > Muscicapidae > Erithacus > Erithacus rubecula. The sequence continues at coordinate 110,110 of NW_027636053.1, read as the reverse complement.
GAGGCCCCAGAGTGTCACAATGGACCTTTGGTTCCATGGGGTCCCACACTGTTACATTAATCCTTAGTTCCATGGGCCCTGTAGTGTCACAATGGCCTCCTTGGTTCCATGGTGCCCTGTACTGTAACAAAGCTCTCCTTGGTTCCACAGTGTCAGAATGGCCCCTTTGTCCCATGGAGCCCCACACTGTCGCTGTGGTCCCCTTGATGCCATGAGGCCCTGCCGTGCTGCAATGGCCCCAGTGGCTACAGTGGTCTGCAGTGAGTCTCTCTACAACTACCTGGACAGAGCTTGTAGTCAGGTGGGGGTCAGTCTCTTCTCCCACGCAACCACTGGCAGAATCTGAGGACACAGTCTAAGATGAGCCAGGGGCAGTTTAGGTTTGACATCAGGAAAAAATTCTTCACTGAAAGAGTGATGGGGCATTGCAATCTTCTGCCCAGGGAGGCGGTGGAGTCACTTCCTCTGGAGACATTAAAAAAAAGACTGGACATGGCACTCAGAGCCATGGTTAAGTTGATGAGGTAATGTTAGGTCATAGGTTGGACTTGATGATCTCAAAGGTCTTTTCCAAACTCCTTCATTCTGTGATTCTGTTTCATAATAGTCTCCATTGTTCCATGTGGCCCTGCAATGTCAAAATGGACCTTTGTTTTCATGAGTCCCCACAGTGTAACAATGGGGACTTTATTGAGGTTCCTGGGTGTCACAATGGTCTCCTTGGATCCACAGTGTCACAATGGTCCCTTGGTCACAATGGACAATGGGCAGCAGCTGAAAGGCCCTGCTAGAGCCAACTGCTGCAGCACTTGGGCCATGGCTGCTGGCCCTGGGCCTGAGGCCAGCAGGGGACAAGTGAGCCTTGCTGTGCTGAGGCCTCATTGCCTCCTTGTCCCTGCTCAGCAGCCTGGCAGGGACCACCCCATGGTCCTGCCCTGGGCATTGCACATCCCCAGAGCCCAGTGACCTGGGAAGAGCCCAGAGCACAGAGGGAGGGACAGGATCTGCCTTGCCAGGGGCTGGGGCTCAGGCCATGGCCCTTTGCATTCATGAAACACATCCAGGTGTGCTCAGCACCAGAGACACCTTTCCCTTGTTTATCGCCCCCATCATCACTGCCTCCATTGTTCTGCTCTAACTGGAACTTGGGTGCTGGAAGTCAGAATGCAAGGAATTCTCATAACATAGGGCCTTTAAGCCAAACCTTAGAGTTAAGCAGATTTGAGATATGCTTAACTATAGAATTTAAAATATAGAAAAAGTAAAGGTAGTAACAAAGGCAACAAGACGTTTTAGAGTGCAGTAGTATCAGTTTGCGTGTTGTGATATAAATGGCTAACAAAGTTCACACTGTGGTATGAGTCAGTAAGACAAAATATCTTAGTATTGAATTAGAAACCTAAATATCTCTGTTGACAATGTTTCATTGGTTAATAAAACTTTAAAAGACTTTGTAGTCGTAAGTCTTATGACTTCTAAGCCACACTGTGACCATCTGTAAGACAAGCTTCACCTTTCTGCCTGTATAGAAAATTTTAAAAAAATCACACTTTCTAAAGCAACTCAGAAGTCCTGTCTCTCTGCTTCATTCAGAAAAAGAAAAAATCCCCACCAAAAAAATGTAGCATTAAAAAACATAAGCTCAAACTTAAAAAATGTATCATAAAAGCAATAAACCCACACTTTAAAAATATAACGTATAAACAATAAACCTGCACCTGGAGACACCTTCTCAGTCATGTTCCTCAGTGGGACCCATTAGAACTTCAGGAAGCTTTGGATTTAGAATCTGACTTTGAATTCCTGAGAGGTTTCTTTTCTTCCTTTGCCCTATTTTTTCCTACCTGACATGATTATCATCAATTTCTCCTCTAATTCGACCCTTGGGAAACCTTCTCCTTCATGTTTATCAGTGGGACTCACTAAAAGTAAGAGATACTTTGGAGTTTGAATCTGACTTTGAATTCTTAAGAGGTTTCTTCAACTGCCTCTCAGGGACTGATGTTCAGGGACTCAGCCCAACCCTCCAGAGGTTCATTGAAGTCCTTGTACTGTGTCTGTGCTTAGGAGCTGGGCTGGGCTCCTGGCACCAGAGGCAGCTACTTGCAATGGCAGTGCTGCAGAGACACAGCCAGTATTTCCAAAATATTATTTGGAGCTCCTTGGCAGCACCAAATGCACACAGGGGCTTACTGCATTCAAGCAAGTCCTGACAAATCATGGCATGGCCTTTATTTCCCTATGGTCCAGTGCAGTCCATTCCAATGGTTTTCAACTCCAGGTATGGAGAAATATTTCAAAGAGCTTCTTAGAAATATTTATTATTACTTTAAAGAGTGTATTTTATTATTCTTTTCTTTAGAGCAGAGGTGATTTCAGCATTCAGTGATTGATATTGATCAAGAGTCTCTCATCAGGAGGTCTGGCCTGCTCAGAGAAGCTGTGCCTTGAGGTCTGACCCCATGTGGACAACTTTGCTCCACATTCCCCAACCCTATCCTGTCTGTCCTCACTCAACTGGGACCTGATTTGCTTGGAAAACTGGCAGCGCTCAGGCAAGCAGGGGTTTTCCTGGTACTTTCAAAGCAATTGAAAACTCTTAAGTTTCCCCACAGCAAACAGACACACTCCTCAGGTGTGTGCCAAGCCCAAGGTGCCACCAAGCAGGTTCTCCTTTCCCAAGGCAGAACCTTGCAAGGAATGTTTGACTACTTTGAACTCTTTGTTTCATTGAGGCCTTGCAGTGTCACAAAGGCCCCTTGGTTCGATGAGGTTCCAGTTTGTCACAATTGATGCTCTTTTGGGTTCCACAAGGCCTTGATCTGTGACAATGGACTTTTGGTTTATGAGGTTCTGTATGTGAGAGTCCATCTGAACCTCTCGTCTGTTTCTGCCCAATGACCCTCGCCTGAGGCCTGCACTGGCCAGGGATGGGAGGAACGCCAAGTGACTGTTCCACAGGTGATGCCTACCAGGACTGGTTTCTCATGACAACTAGTCACAGGGCGTTTACTCAACAAGCTCCCGCAGATGGAAGAACAATGGACTGGTCAGTACAGGCTGCCCTGTGAGTGTTCATGACGACAAAGATGGTTTGGTGTGCCTTGAAGCGTCCTGTTTCCACCTGTTCCTCAGGGTAATCATCTCCACATACGATAGTCCATAAATCTTCCCACCTTTTGGCCAGAAGCCACTCGCTTTGGGAAAGGACTATAAAAGTGACTTTCTCAAAGGAAACCCCCGAGATCTCCCCAGACGGCAACAGACATCTACTGGCTGGCTCCACGAGGATTTGTCTGCCCGTCTTGGTAGCTATAATCCCAACCCCCCTTTCTCTCTGTCTGTCCCCCTATCGCATTTTGGTTGGCACTAAAAAAAGTGCATTTCTGTAGAAGTAAACTGGTTTTGTGCCCTGCTGTGTCTTTTGCGCTCTGAGATCCATAAAAGAACCAGTCGCGACTTGCTCTTGAATTGGGCGGACCATGACATTTTTTGGCGTAGTTGAAAATTGAATTCCCGATACTGGGGGAGTTGGGGGTTTCTGTGCACTTTGTACCAGGGGAAGACCTGTGCCATTTCAGCCGCACCTAGCCTGTCAGTGCCGTAAGGACTGAACAGTGTTAGAAAGCAAGGGAGGTGGTATTGGGTTCTTCCCGCAATCTGCACACAGACCCAGGTGGATAATCAACTCCATTCCAGTTATCGAATAATTTTTTTGAAAGTATCTCAGCTGAGCAAAAGATGGAACTTGTGTTTTTTGTTGTTTGCTGCTTGCTGTAGTCGAGGAGATACCCATTGTGCAACTAAAGAGATCCTCCCAAGCGGTTTGGTCTCCTCAGCCACTCAGGGATGACAGGGGGTTGTCCCCAGCAGAAGTGTGGGTGACAAGTCTTGACCTTCCTGAAGTGGTTTTTTCCCCCTCGCACATAATTGAAACTCAGAGGTTACAGCTGTAGTACAATTATTGTACTTGACTACTTGGGATCGCGAAGAGACAAGTGGTTTTTGTAGTTAAGTTAGTACCTCCCAAGTAGTGTGTCTCTTCACCCACTCCAGGGAAGAAAAGGGATTCACAGTTTCAGCTGTGCTTTTTGTGTAACTTTAAGTGTGTCTCCCTGAGAGTGGTTTTAGTCCCTTCATAAAAATGCCTGAAAACTATAAAGCTGCATTTTACGCTTTACTAGCTAAGTATAATGCCAGACCCTCCCAAGGGGGGGAAGACTGGGCACACAGTAATTGGTTTAATTTAGAAAATGTGATTGATAGGATACATTCTTTGCAACATGAAACAAAATTCAAACTCAGCAAGAAAAATAAGATCGCACTTTGCTCAGTTCTAGGCGCTTGTCTTTCAGCTGATGTAGAATCTCGTTTTAAACGAGTGAGTGACGAAAATGCAGTGATAGACTCCTTGCAAAACCTACTGGAAGCTTTGCAAAAACTATTACAGGAGAAAACAAACCAACTAGAACAGAAAACAAATCAAGTAGAAACTCTGGAAAAGCAACTAGAACAGAAAACAAATCAGGTAGAAACTCTGCAAAACCAACTAGAGCAGGAAAGAAATCAGTTAAAAACTGTGCAGAACCAACTAGAGCAGGAAAGAAATCACAACCATTTATACAACTATCACATGCATCACAACATGCAGATACACCTAATGAAACAGAAGAAAAGGAAACATATCACATAAAGCAGATATACTGACAGAAAGAACTAATACACATACAAAATAGAGGGGGAAATTGCTGCTCTAAAATGAGACCTCTCATTAAAACAGAATATAGATACCTGAACGACGAGGATTTTGACCCCCACATAACCTCCAAAGAAATACCATACACTGCTACTGAATTGGGCAAATTAAAGAAAGAATACTCACGTCTCCCACAAGAATCTGAGACTGAGTATGTTTTTAGAGTTTTACTCACTGGAGGAGATCAAATTAAATGAAGTGAACAAGAAGCCAGTGGGTACTGGGGGCCTGGAGTTTTCTTAACAACTGGAAACACTCGTGTTCCGTGGTCTCTGACACAGCGTGCAGCCTACTGGGCTGGGAGACTTAGCCCCCTAGAAAGAGGTGATCCTCTAGCCATAACTGGCACCCCAAATCAACTCCTAGAAAACATTCCATAAGCTGCCTGCTTGCAAATTATACATGAAATAAAATTCACTGCTGGCCATAAATCACCTATTCAATTACCTGTAAATGTAAAACAATACCCTCTTTGCTCTGGTGCCAAAGTAGAGATGAAACCAGTTATACAGGACTTGCAAAACTCCCCTGTATGGCCAATCCAAAACCCCAAACCTGACACTGTAGCTGTGTACCAATACATAGATGATGTATTGATAGGAGGAGAAGAAAAAGAAGAAGTGAGGGATGTGCAACAGAAAACAATTTCCCACCTAGAAAGCCTTGGTTTGAACATTCCTTCAGGGAAAATTCAAAAAGCTTCTCAGGAAGTGAAGTTTTTGAAGACAGCCACTACTGGGACTGTCCCCCCTGATGGGGTGGCCCAGAAATCCTCAGTAACAGAAGGAACTGTAAAAAATCTGGCAATAACAGAAACTGAGAACTTGGGCAACAGCGATGACAAACCTGCCTCAATAATTAAAGTAGCCTCTGCTTTCTCCCCCAAACAATCTTTGTTCACTAATTCTTCATTCACTGATGCTTCTGCTGAACAAATTATTGCTGTGGGATTGGGTGAGTCTAGAGTTGGGGTGCTGATGGTTTTTTGGGGTGTTTTCCAGCTTGAAGTGCAGAGTGCCTCCTTTGCTTGTAACTACACTGACTCTTATGCTGTGTTTAAAGGAGGTACAGAGTGGCTTCCTTCTTGGCAGCAAAATGATTGGGAAGTTAACAGAATTTCTGTCTGCATAGTTCCATCATTTTAACCTCCTGCCTCTTCGTGGCAGATTCTGTTGTGTTTACTTTTCACAGAATAATGCCATGGAACGTGAAGATTAATTGCTGAATCCCTCATCAAACCTGTATACAGTTATGGCACAGGACTTTACAGCTGTGTTTTATTTTGTGAAGATTCAAAATCAAAATTGAACTGTTGTACAATTTTTCCAAAAAAATTATGTGTGGGAAAAACAATACAAAATATAAAGGAGAGCTTGATGTCAATGTTGTAACACCTACTACCCAACCACCGGTTATACTGAGCCTGAAAATTTTTGAAATTGGACCTTGGGTAATTCAAAAAGTGGCCAACAGCAAATATTGTTTAATTCGGCATGGTCTTTTAAACAAGTCAAATCGCCAATGCAAAACAATGCCTCAGTAATTCAGCCAGCTTGTTCACCTTTTCTAGGGGTGGACAAACGACCTGGTTGCAAAAACAGGAGGATCCTTCCAAGGAACAAACAAGAGACATAACCGGTGTTGTGGAAACAGGATGGGGAATTTTAAATAGCATTGATTCAGAGGTATTAATGAACAAATTGGTTGCCACCACCAGAGACCTGACCAAATTGAAACAACCTCTGCAGTCCTCTTTAACAGCCCTGGGGATGCAACAGTGGTTTGCGTGGGTGCGGAGCCACTTGTGGAGGAATGGCGAGGGGATCAGCCAGACAATCAATGTGATTGATAAAGCATGATCCACTTTATTGAGAGCATCAGACAGTTTTATAGCCCAAAATAGCATAAATCAGCATTTTTCATATTAGTACAATCTTATTGGTTTTTACTATGTATGCCTTCTCTTATTATTGGGTATTACAAGTGTGAGATAATCACGCCTACTGAATTTCTAGCCAAAAATTGTACGTGCTACCTCGCTGCTAGTCTTCGCTGCTATTTCCCTTATTCTTACATTTATTGCTATATAGTATCCGTTCCAGGGTTATACCTCGCTTGCTACGTGCTTCCCTGGAAGCTAAGGCCTTGATTGAACAATGGACATATGTATTACTTATCGACCAACGCTGCAGATTATGCTAGCTCTATTGCTTTTGCAAAAGTCTCTTAAAAGCAAACACTGCTGCTCAGCAAAATCTGCTTAAGAGCAAGGCCTAGCTACTACTTAGCAGGAGCTGCTCTCCTGCAACAAGGCCTCAGCTGAGCCATATCCACAGTTGTATACATGGATTTCTAACCAATTCTCAACAGTGGTTATTATCAAACATTTTACCAAATTGGGAAAAGACAAATGTAAATGATCACAAATTGAGAATTGATGCTCTTGGTACTGCTCAAACCAACATCTCCTTAGCCCTCAGCTGTATCCAGGCACAGCTTTGGATGCAAACAGTTGTTACCTCAATTATAAGGGAAGGGGAAGAAGGCATCTTCCCTACTGAAATCCGGACAATAATTTGGGACAGTGCTAATGATTTTGAAAGGAAGTTTCAGTCCTGGTGGAATCTGGTAAACTTTACCTACAACCCCAGCACAAACACAGCCACAGCCTTTGTGTCAACAATACACAACACTTCAGTGCATTTGATATACCCCATCATTGAATTAGGATTGAATCACAATGGAACTATTCTCTATCCTTTTGAGCGTAGAGAATGGGCCCATCAAATTGGCAAGAAATGGCAAACTGTTAACTTGGAATCTTGCGTTGTTCAGGAGCAACAGGGTTTCACTTGTGAAAGCAATGCCATTGTGGCCCAAGACATCTGTTTAGACACAGAGCAAAATATCTGTCATTTTGAAATACACCTTGATGAGACTCCTACAACAGTGCTGGTGTACATAGGAAATGGATGTGTGTGTATAAGAACTGCTTGCAACTCAGTGTTTGTAGAAAATGTAACAGTGGATCTAAAAAAATCATTTAAATTTTTGTGTTTGTAGTTTTACCACGATCATGGGCTGTGACTTTTCCTATACTGCTCCGGTTATGTCTTATCACCTTTTGCAATCCAATTTTACACTGATTCATCAGTTAGTGCCTGCTCCCATCAGGATGAATCTCACTTTGATTAAACAATTGTTGCTTCACCAGGACTTAATTGGGATCTTGGGAAAAATCAAGAAAAATGGACAGAAGACCCTGGTGACAGTTCATCACGATGTGAGAGAAATACATCGGGTTTTAGAAAGGGTAAAAGGGGATGCTGAACCCAGGTGGTCTTTTTGGGTGGTCACCTACTGCTACCGGCATCCTAAACAAATTGTGTCATCCCATTGTTGTGCTTTTGATTTTGGTTTTGATCGGTTTTGTTTTGTCAGTCATTCTATACATCCTGAATTGGAGAATGGTCAAAGGGTTGACACAATTGGCATCAACAATGGAAGCACATAATTTGATCACTACTCCATCTGCTAAAGATACCCCTAAAGTTATTGACACTAGACAAATTAGACGAGCAGTAAAAGTCAGGCCTTTAACAGCAAACAGATTAGAATTGTTTGTTGCTTGTTATGATTGGTATGATTAGTTTTAGTAATGTTAAGCTTTTGATTGAAAATGGTTTTGGAAAATAATTATTTTAATCATAAAAACATATTATAATGGATGCTGATTTGTTTTAATTTTAATTGTTTTTATTTTAATTGTTTGAGTGTTTTTCATTGATTTGTTTTAATTCTAATTGTTAGATTTTTTTACTATTTGAATGTTATTTCATTGATTTGTTTCAATTCTAGTTGTTAGAGTTTTAATTCTAATTGTTAGAATTTTAATTGTTTGGAAGTTATTTCATTGATTTGTTTTAATTTTGCTTGAATTTTAATTGTTTGAATGTTATTTCATTGATTTGTTTTAATTCTAATTGTTTGAATTTTAATTTTTGAATGTTATTTCATTTATTAATTTTGATTGTTTGAAAGTTATTTTAGCTAATATCATTGTGATTTGTTTGAAAAATTATTTCAATCAATTTTGTTGTGATTATTTTGCTTTATTATTTTTCTGTTTATTTTCTTTCCTTTTCCTTTTCCTTTCCCTTTTCCTTCTTATCCCCGGTTTTTAGTTTTCCCTGTTCTCGGGATGTGCTACCAATGACAGGTCCTGAAGATGCTACAATGTCACAACATCATGCTGATGGAGTTTCTCAGCGACGCTCGTTGGTCACGGGGTGATGTGAGAGTCCGTGTGAGCCTCTCGTCTGTTTCTGCCCAACGACCCTCGCCTGAGGCCTGCGCTGCCCAGGGATGGGAGGAACACCAAGTGACTGTTCCACAGGTGATGCCTACCAGGACTGGTTTCTCATGACAACTAGTCACGGGGCGCTGACTCAACAAAGCTCCCACAGATGGAAGAACAATGGACTGGTCAGTATGGGCTGCCCTGCGTGTGTTCATAACAACAAAGATGGTTTGGTGTGCCTTGAGATGTCCTGTTTCCTCAGCGTAACGAGCTCCACATACAATAGTCCATAAATCTTCCCACCTTTTGGCCAGAAGCCACTCGCTTTGGGAAAGGACTATAAATGTGATTTTCTCAGAGGAGACCCCCAAGATCTCCCCAGATGGCAACAGACATCTACTGGCTGGCTCCATGAGGATTTTTCTGCCCGTCTTGGTAGCTATAATCCCGACCCCCTTTTCTCTCTCTCTCTCTCTCTCTGTCCCACTATCGCATTTTGGTTGGCACTAAATAAAATGCATTTCTGTAAAAGTAAACTGGTTTTGTCCCCTGCTGTGTCTTTTGCACTCTGAGATCCATAAAAGAACCAGTCACGACTCCCGCTTGGGTTGGGCGGATCGTGACACCATGACATAAAATACTTAATGGCATTGCTATGGGAGTTGGAGTGGAAGACACAGTTAAATAAATTGCTTTCTGGAGCATGGGCTGGCATTACACTTGCCCAATTGGCGGGGGAGGGAACTGACCCAGACCAGCAGGCCTGAGATTTGCAAATACCAGTGTTAAATGACATGATGGAAGTGGCTAAAAAGGCCTTTTTACAAGTACCTGAGGCCAGTAAGCTGCAATTGAACTTTGCTGTTATAAGGCAAGACCCTACAGAGCCTTATATGACTTTTCTGGATGGGGTTAAACTCACTCTTGATAAACAAGTGGCTGAGGACCAGGTTTGGGAAGCTGAAACAGCTAGCAGTGGTCAATGCTAACCCCAAATGTAAGAAGGGCTTAAAGGCTTTTTCCCTTGACCCTGAGACCACCATCCCCCAGATGTTGGGGGCTTGCAATAAGTTGGTTACTCCAGAGCATGCTGCCTCCTTCCAAGGAAAAGTATTAGCCAATGCCTTGATTAAATCTCAAAAGCATCCTCAAAGACAGCAGAACCAAAAGCCAGGACAATGCTTTAATTGTGGTCAAAAGGGACACTGGGAAAGAAACTATTGCAAACCCAAAAAAGGAACTCTCAAAAACTTTGTGACTGGAATAAACCAGGCCAGATACTAACTCTTGTCATTGAGTCCAGGTACATTGCTGCAGCCATGAGGAAACTCCAAGCAGAGCACAGGACAGTGGCACGTGGAGACACAAGAACCCCCATGGCTGAACACTGGCAAAACAGACATTGGAACCCACCAAACCTCTTTTTGCAACACCTCCTCAGGCACCTGCCTGCCTCAGTACCGTGCAGCTCCTGACTGGAGCTATCACCTGCCCGGTCAGTAATGATAACTGATTTTATCCATCTCATTATCTCTACAGGCCAGCTAGAACCAGAACTGCAGACAAGAAGTTTTCTCATTATTGGACTTGACCAATGTAATACTGAAGGTTTTTATGTGTTGCCCACTGTTTTAACAGTTACCTCTAATCAAGAAATCAGTGTTAGCTAGGTGCCCTAATCCTCCTTGTTTATTTCCAAGGAAATACCTTTCACTCAGGCTCTCTTGTTGCCTATGGTTAATGATGACACTGACCACGTTGCATGGACCCAGCAGATTGGCCTGGAAAAATCAAAATCACCTGTGATGTCATTTACATGGGGAAAACCCTCATCTGTATTGTGGGAGTCCAGGGTATACTTGGCTCTTTTGGGGTGCAAAGACTCCCTTGGCAGACTCCTTAGAGACCCTCGAGTGCTGTCCAGGAGCTGCAGGGGCTGGATTTGGCTCCTTGGGAGAATTTGCTCACGTTGAGAGAAGAGACACAGAAAATAACGATGAGTAGAGTGTAAATTAGAATATTAGGATGTACTATAAGTAGGTTTTTAGATTGTTTATATTAAGGGCCACGTGGCCAAGATGGAGGATCTTGGGTGTGGTGGGCTTCTTCCTCCTTCTTCTTTGTGTCATCCATGCTGAAGTTGCACTTTGGGAACCACAGATTGGATGGGGAAAGAACTGGACATTGTAAAGGGGTTGCATGGCATTGGGGAAAATTTGTAAATATTGTATACCTAGTTCAGAGTATAAAGACCTTGGCACAGCCCTCCCAGGGGTTCTTCTGCAATGGTCAACCTGCAGAGCGGACCTGTGTTGAAAGATAAGATAAATAAACAGCCCTGAAACAACACAAGGTCGTCTCAAGCTGCTTTCTTGCCAGTGTCTTCGAGAGAACCAGACTTCTGACCACCTGCATGCCCTCTCTGGGGAGGTCTCACACCTGAAGAGACCCTCAGAGCCAGGACATGTATGGGTCTTTTTGACATGGGAGTAGACATGACCATTATCTCACACAACTCACCAGAGTGGACTCTTGTTTCTTCACTCAACACACTTGTGGGAATTGGGGGGCACAGCAACACAATGAGGAGTTTACATCCTGTTTCCTTTAAAGGATTGTGGGGCCGTGTGGCCACCACCAAGCCATTTATTATTAAAGACAAAGTGAGTGTTTGGGGTAGGGACCTCCTGTCCCACTGGGGACTGAGACTCAAAAAAAATTTTTAGCAAGGACCACTGATGAGCATGGTTATGTGAAGCTCACTTGGACCTCAGGCAAACCCATCTGGATTGATCAGTGGCCCCTTCCCATTGAAAAGCTGTCCACAGTAAAGTCTCTGGTTTGTAAACACCTGCAAAAAGGGCCTATTATCCCTACAAATAGCCCCTGGAACATCCCCACATAGTGAGAAGTGGACGCTGCTTCAAGACCTGAGAATAAATGAAACCATTGAGGAGATGGACTGTTGCAGACAGGATTGCCCCTCTCCTTACACGATCCCCAGGGGCTGGTTTTTAATGATTATTGATCTGAAGGATTGCTTTTTCAGGATCTCTTTACAATCAGAGTTTGTGTCAAGATTCTCCTTTTCCATTCCTTCCATCCACCAACAGTCACTGCTGAAAAGGCACCATAGGACCGTCCTGCCACAAGGGATGTGGAACTCCCCAGCAATGTGCCAATGGTACATGGCAAGGATCCTTTCACCCAAGAGAAATTCCCCCAAGTAATGATACTGCACTACATGGATGGCCCCCGGCAGCTAAAGCAAGCCCGGATAAAATGTTCCAAATAGAACAGATCTTCCTGGCTGCCTTAGGCAGACATCAGCTACAAAGTGATTAAATTAAACAAGGCCTAGGCTTACTTAGGCTATCAACTCTTTTGTGATTTCATTTTGATTGCAGCACTTCCTTAGCCAGAGAGGAAGAGATTTGGGAATGCTGCACAGGAATTCTGCAGGCAACTTGATTTCTACAAAGGGACCCAGCAGCAAATCCAAGTACGTAGAATATCAAAGGGGTTTTATAGGGCTGGGGTGGCTTCAGAAGTGGACCAATAAAGTTAGACACTGAAAAAATATCCAACTACTTTAAAGTTTTAGGTGAGAGTGACCAATTACTTAGAAGTAAAAAAGACCAGTTAGAACACTAAAAGATAACACGGGAGTCTACAGGGGGTGAACATTTCTCTAAGGAAGGATTTCTTATCTAAGGGGTAAGTTTCCAAGGGGGCCCTGAAGGGGTATCTCAATCATCCACAATGGATGACATCCTGATTGCCTCAGAAAAGGAGACCACTCTGGAACTTGTCACCACCGACATTTTGGAGGAGATCCATAAGTCTGGTCTACAAGTAGCCAAAGATGAAGTGTAGTGATCCTCCCCTTGCAGGTACCCAGGGTACAGGCTCACTGTCACACCACAGATCAGCCACCTGCAGGAGGAACTCACCACCTTACACCCTCTGCAGAAACTCAATTAACGGGGTTAGGACCCTCCTTGGAATCACAGACCAGGATTTGGCTCCTTTATTTGATTTATTAAGGGGGGACACGGACCTGAACTCTCCCAGAGACTTCACACCAGATGCCAGAACCGGGTTGGATAAAGTGGCTACAGCACTGCACACTCACCAAGCCCACTGATACCACCCAGAGTCACATTTTTGATTTTCTATTTTGGGAGAACGGCCACATTTTTATGGTTCAATTTTTCAATGGAAAAAGGATTTGTCTGTCCTTTTGTTAATTTTACAATGGATCTTCCTATCTTATCAGATGCCCAAAACAATCACTACTTGTCCTGAAATCCTTTCTCAGCTGATCATGAAATCCCAATCCCGAGTTTTAACCCTTGGCAGAAATTATTTCTCTGTTATGTTTATACTCATTACTTCCCTGTATTTAGAATTTTTACTTCAGCAATCTGAGGTTTCTCAAATTGCTTTAGCAGCTTTTATGGGACAAATCTCAGTTAATTTTCCAAAGCATAAATTACTACACCTTCCTTTGAATTTTACCCAAAAACCCCTAGATAGTCACACCTCTCTTAATGCTCTTAATATTTTTACAGATGACTCCAGTAAATTGCATAAATCAGTTATCACCTGGAAAGACCCTAACAGTGATAACTGGGATTCAGACATTGAACTTGTAGAAGGATCACCACAGATTGTGGAACTTGCAGCAGTTGTCCAAGCTTTCTCTAAATTTCTAATTCCTTTTTAGTTACAGATTCCTTTTATTATGTAGGCATCGTGGAATGAGCAGAAGGTTCCCTCGTCAAATTTATCACTAATGAAAACCTATATATATATTATATATAATATATATATATATAAAATATATAATTTGCTCAAAATTTTCTTTTTTAAGAAAACAGCCTTATTTTGTCACACTTTGGTTCACGTACCAACCTACCTGGAAGTGAATTCAGGGCTGAAGGTAATGCCCATGCTGATCACCTCACCACGCCCATTCAAACCACCCTTCCAAATTTTTTTTGAACAAGCCCATTTAAGTCACTCTTTCTTTCACCAAATGCCCCATCCCTCATAAAATCTTTTAATCTAACTAAAGATCAGGCCCACATGATCATCAGCTCCTGTCCTGATTGCCAGCAACAATCCATTCTCTCGGGGGGTGGTGGTGTAAACCCCAGGGGACTCAATAGGTGATGGTGATCAGGCAATGACCATGAGATGACTATGAGATGATCAGGACAATGAGATGACCACATCAGGGCCACCTCAAGCCCATGGCTGTGCCATGGCCAACCCATGGTCATCTCTTGGTCCAAACCATCTCATGGGGCTGTGGTTGTGTCATGGTCATCCCATGGTCATCTCAGGGTTGTGTCACTCATGGCCACTCTCATCTCATGGCCATGGTCATAAGCAGGAACCTCTCTGAGATCCCAAACCCCAATTTTGGGACACTCAAGGACCATTGGGGACAATGAGGCCTGGCCTTATCCCTCCCCCCATCCCACTGCCCCTCCAGGAGCCTGACACAGCCAAACCCTCCTGGGGACACCTCGGACATGGGACACAGAGCAGGAAATGAATCCTGGGGAATGGAGCCAAGTATGGCTGGCAAGTCCCCATGTCAGTCCTGGTGTCCCCATCCCAATCCTGGTGTCCCCATTCTAGTCCTGGTGTCCCCATCTTGTTCCTTGTGTCCTCAACCTGTTCCTGGTGTCCCTATTTTCATTCCTGGCTCTCAGAGAAGAACTGACAGACACTGGAGGAGGGAACCTGGATTTATTGCCTCAAGCAGGATTTATTGCCCTAAGCAGGATTTATTGCCCAAAGCAGGATAATTTCACACCAGAACTAAAGCATTGGGAATGTTTGTGGTTCTTGGCTTTGAAGAAGCCAAAATGGGAAATTGATCCATTAGCAGAAGCTGTGGGTGGGTAAAAACATGGGGAGGAGCTCTGCTGGAAAGCCTCAGTTTCCTGGGAAGAGGGAAGGGGCTGGATCCAGCTCTGTGGATTGCTCAGGCAGTGATTGCTGCTGGGATGAGAGAGGGTCACTGTGTCACCCTGTCCCTGTCCCCATACCACAGGATGGGCCTGGCTGGAGCCCATGTAGAGCTGGAGCTGCTCCAGATCCAACCGGATCCTGCTCACTCCTGCTCCATCCATCCCACCCAAACCCACTCTGGAATCCAAACTTGATCCTGTCTCATCCATCCCACACCAATCCTGCCCTGTCCACTCATCCATCCATCCATCCATCATCCATAAATCCATCATCCATCCATCCATCATCCATTTTCCATTCATTCATCATCCATCCATCATCTATCCATCCATCCATCATCTATCCATCATCCCAACTGATCCTGCTCCAGAATCCAGCCCCGATCCCACTCCAGAATTCAATCTCATCCTGCTCTGGACCCCTCCTCTGATCCAGAATCCCTCCCTGATTCCAATCTGTCCATCCTGTCCCAATCCCCCTCTGGAATCCCACCCTGACCCCACTCCTTACCTGCGGTCAAGCCGTTGCTCCCACATCATTTCCTGCAGAAAGAGAAGATCCATGAGATTCCAGCATGGATCACACACTGGGATTAACCCCAGGATCCATCCTGGGATCCACATGGAGGGGATCCAGAGCTGGATCCGCCACTGGTACTCACTGGCTGCCATGTTGTATCCATTCCGGTCCACCCGCCCTGTGGAAAAACAGTGGGATCAGCGTCAGTGGCACAGGATTCCCAGAACGGTGCTGGGTGGATCTGTGTTCCTTCCTGACCCCCATCCCGTGTGTTACCGGATTGGCGCTTCCAGACGACAAATCCAACGAGGACAATGAGGATGATGATGGCAACAATGGACACAGCGACCACCACGGTGAGATTCCCGCCAGATGTCGGCTCTGGGAATTGTGGGATGGTGAGGAGGGGGAGGGGAATCCCCATCTGGGAATTCCAACTCCCCAATTCCCACATTCCACATTCCCAGCCTCACCCCAAGCGAAGATCCCGGGCTCCGACATTCCGGGATGCTCCACCCGGCACCGGTACTGCTCCCGCTCCTCCGGCCGCGCCTCGATCCTGGCCCAGGTGTGGAAGGTGCCGTCGCTGTTGGGAACGACCCCGCCCCACTCCGTCTCCTGATCCCGGATTTCATCCCCCTTCATCCAGTTGACCGCGATGGCCTTGGGGTAGAATCCGTACGCGTGGCAGGACAAGATCAGCATCCCGTGTTCCTCTTTTCCTGACACATGGACATCAGGGGGCTCTGGAATGGGATAACAGTGAGAGACATACATGGAATTCCATGGGAATGTGATGGGGATGAGATCTGTCCATGGAATTAAATGGGAATGGGATGGGGGTGAGATCAGCTCATGGAATTCCATGGGAATGGGATGGGGGTGAGATCAGCTCATGGAATTCCACAGGAATGCAATGGGGGTGAGATCTGCCCATGGAATTCCCACTGCAATGGGATGGGGTGAGACCTTCCTATGGAATTTCCACTGGAAGGGGATGGGGGTGAGATCTGCCCAGGGAATTCCCACAGGAATGGGGATAAGATCTGCCTATGGAATTCCATGTGATTGTGACGGGGGTGAGACCTGCCCATGGAATTGCCACTGCATTGGGATGGAGGTGAGATTTTCCCATGGAATTCCCACAGGAATTACCGTGTTCCCAAGTCTTCCATTCCCAAATCCCATATTCCCACAGGAATTCTGCTCCCACCTTTGCGGTCCAGCTCCTTCTGCCCATATCCGACATGTCTCTGGAGCCATTCTGGGCAGATGTGCTCCAGGTAATTCGTCAAATCCTCAGCCTCATTCTGATCTTCCCAGCGCCTCCTGGTGACCTCAGCAGCGCCGTCGGCTGCCACCAATCTCCTGGATTCCAGGTCAAAGGAGATGAAATCCCTCCCATCGTAGCTGTACCGCTCGGATCCACGGATGCTCCCGTCAGACAGGAGGTCACAGCCAGAAACTCGCAAAAATGTGTGGAGACCTGGGTGGATTGTACCCACAGAGACCCATGGAATTGTGTCCCAGCCCCACAGAGCCCCAGCCCAGCACTATGGAGCACCAGGGTCTCATGAAGACCCAGAGAGCCTCATGCCAGCTCCACAGATCCCGTTCCCAACCCCATGGATCACCATCCCAACCCATGCATCCACATCCCAGCCCCACAGATCCCCCCACTCACCCCTGCTCTGGTTGTACCGGTCCCGCAGTATCTCCAGGTTCCTGGCAGCCACGTGCTGGTTCCTCACGTAGATCTGGGTGGTCCCATCCCAATATCCCAGCTCTGCTCCGTCCTTCATCCACTGTGTCAGTGGCTCGTCTCGGCCCCGCTCGCTGTCGTAGCGTGTGAAGGGGATCCCATCCAGGTACCCAATGGCCATGAACTGGGGGATCCCCGGGCTGGGCTCTGACACCCCCACATACAGGTATTGCAGGGAGTGGAGAACTTGGGGGACACAGAGATTTGGGGGGGTTGAGGGGTCATGGATCAATGAAAGGGGAACTGGGAGAGCTGGGAAGGGGGTGCATGGGGTCCCAGTGTCCAGGAATGGGGGCTCAGGGGCCTCTCAGGGTCAAGGAAAGCAGGATACAATGAATGGGGGTTCCAGGGGACCCCAGTGTCAAGGAAAGGGGGTCCAAGGGTCCCCAGTGCCAAGGAAAGAGGGGTAACAATGTGGGGAGACCCGGGATGGCTGGAATGGGGGGCTCAGGGATCCTTGATGCAGAGGGAAAGGGGGGTGCTGGGGGCTGAGAAAAGCAGGAATGGGGGTCCAGGGGATCTCAGAGTCAAGGAAAATATGGGTCTGGAGCTGGGGAAGGCGGGATGGATGGGAAAGGGGGTGCAGGAGGGGATTGGTACTGGATAAGGGGGGGGTCCCAGTGCATGGGACTGGAAGTTCAGGGGGTCCCAGAGCCCAGAATCCCCCTGGGAGCCTCCACGATACCCCAAGGACCCTCCCAGACCCCCCGCAGGACCAGCAGGGGGTGGAGATCTGGGGGGATGCAAAGATTTGGGGGGGGCAGGAAGCAGAATGGGGAGAGCCGGGAACGGTACAAGGTTCAAGGGAGGGACTGGGAGAGGCAGGATGGGGGATCCAGGGGGTCCCTGTGCCCAGGAAAGGGGCTCCAGGGGTGCCCGGAGTTGAGAGAAAGGTGGGGCTGGGGCTGGGAGAGACAAGCGGATCCCGGAGGCGCAGCCTGGGAGACGGGAAAGAGACCGAGGGAGTGCGGTGGGGGAGGGGACGGGGGAAAGGGGGAATTCCAGGGAGTTCATCTGGATCCCATTGGATCCCCACTGAGACCCCTGGGACCCTCTGGGACCCCGTTTCAGGAAGCGCCGGGAGTGCAAAAACGGGGGGACACGGAAAGTTGGGAGGTTCGGGGGGTCCAAAGGTCAAGGAAAAGGGCGGAACTCGGGTCTGGGAAAAGCGGGATGCCCGAAAAGGGGGTGCAGGGAGTCCCAGGTCCGGGAATGGAGATTAGGGGGTGTCCCGGGGCCCGGGAATGGGGGTGCAGCGGGGTTCCGGTGCCAGGTGAGGGGGTTTGTGGGGGTCCCCGTGCCCATTAATGGGGGTTCACGGGGGTTTTTCTGGGAAAGGCGATGGAGAGGTAACAAGACCGAAAATGACGATTCAGGGGTTTCTCCGTGCCCGGGAATCAAGGTTTAGAGGATTCCCAGTGCCCAGAAATAGGGGTTCAGGGGGTGCTGGTGACAAGAACAGGGGGGTTCAGGGGGGTCCCCGTGCCAGATAAGGAGGTACAGGGGGGCCGGTGCTGGGGAAGGGGATCGAGGGGGGGGTCACACGACCCAAAATGGAGATTTCGGGGGTTCCCCTGCCCGGGAATGAAAGGTAAGGGGGTTCCCAGTGCCCGGAAATGGAATTTTAGGGGGGTCCCGATGCCCGGGAATTGCGGTTCAGGAGGGTCCCGGTGCCCTGGAATGGGGGTTCAGGGAGTCCCCGTGCAGAGAAATGGGGGTTCAGTGAGGTCTTTTTGCTGGCAAAGGCAATGAAGAGGTAACAGGACCCAAAATGAAGGTTCAGGGGTTTCTCCGTGCTCGAGAATCAAGGGTTAGAGGATTCCCAGTGCCCGAAAATGGAAGTTCAGGTGGGTCACGATTTCGGGGGTCCCACCCACCTTTCGTCGCGCCCCCCGGGTCCCCCAGGAGCCCCAAGAGCAGCCCCAGCCCCAGCGCTGGAGCCATCGCGCTGCTCCGCTGCGATCCCGCTCCCAGAACTGGCCCCGCCCCCAGTGCTGGCCCCGCCCCCAAAGCCGCCTCCGGCCCCGCCATTGGCGCCGCTATTTCCTGCCCGCCAATGGAAACTCAAAGTGTCAGTGACGTCACGGGTAGCTGGGTAGATCCCGCTCTCTCGGGTTGGGACGCGGAAGCGAAAGTGACCGAGGCAGCGCGGGGGGGGAGGGGAAAAGGGGGATTTCCAGAGAATTCCTCTGGATCCCTCTGGATCCCCGCTGCGACCCCCTGGAGCCCTCTGAGAAACACCTGGGACCCCCTGGGACCGCCCTGAAGAAAGCGCCGGGAGTGGAGAACTGGGGGGACACGGAAATTTGGGAGATCTGGGGGTGCAAAGGGAAGGAAAAAGGCGGGTCTGGGGCTGGGAAGGGAGGGATGCCCGAGAAGGGGGTGCAGGGGGTCCCCATGCCGAATTAGGGGGTGCGGGGGGAGTCCCCATGCCCAGTAATCGGGTTTCAGGAGGTCCCGAGGTCAAGGAAAATGGGGGGCTGGGTCCCCGAGAGGGGGAGGGCCGGGAAATGGGGTACAGGGGGGCACTGGGGCTGGATAAGGGGGTCCGGGTGCGCAGGAAATGGGGTTCAGGGGGGGTCTCTTTGCAGGTGATGGAGTTCAAGGGGTCCCGGTGTCTGAAAATTGAGGTTCAGGGGGGTCCCGGTGGCCAGAAATGGGGATTCAGGGGGTTCCAGGTTCCAGATAAGGGGGTGATGGGGTTTTCAGAACTGAGGAAGGGGGAACAGGGGGGTCCCGGTTCCCCGAAATGAACGTTCAAGTGGGTCTCTGTGCCCAGAAAGGGGGGCTCGGCCGGAAATGGAAGTGCAGGGGGGTCCCCATGCCCAGGAACGGGGGTTCAGGGGGTCCCGGTGCCGGTCCCGGGGCCGATCTCGAAGCCGCAGCTTGGGGGACGCGAAAGTGACCGGGGGAGCGCGAAGAGGGGGAGGGTGTGGGAGTCCAGGGTTTTTTCCTGGCTCCTTTGGGGGTGCAAAAACCCCCCTGGCAGACCCCTCAGAGACCCCTGAGTGCTGCCCAGGAGCTGCAGGGGCTGAATTTGGCTCCTTGGGAGAATCTGCCCACATCGAAAGAAGAGACACAGAAAATAATGATGAGTAGAGTGTAAATTAGAATGTTAGAACGTAGATAAATAACTTTTCTTAAATGTTTATGATAAGGGACACGTGGCCAAGATGGAGAATTTGGGGGGTGGACACCTTTTCCTCTTTCTTCTCCATGTCATCCATGTTGGGTGACACGTTGGCCTCTTGGATTGGATGGGGTCAGGGCTGGACCATTTAATAAAATTGTATTGTATTGGTAAAATTTTGTAAACATGTAATACGTAGTACTAACTATATAAGATAAGCTCTGCCTTGACCAGGCAGATTCCACCATGGATGCCAGGCTGAGCAGACCCTGCTGGCCAGGCAAAGTGTCCCAGAGATAAGAAACAATAAACTGTCCTTGGAAAAAGAGAAAACTGTCTCCAGCAGTCTCTCTTCGGCGGCTTCGGGGAAAACCAGGTTTTGAACCATCCTTCGTGTCCCTCTGGGGTGATCTCGGGGCAGAGGAGGAACCCCAGACTGGGACACCTGGCGTCCCTGGGTGGGCATTGACATCTGGCATCCCCCTGGCTGGGCAGTGACATCTGACGTCTCTGGATGCACCACAGCCCACAAAGGTGGGTGCGGACCCCCAGAAGGGCAAGCTCAAGAAGACGCACAGAGATGGAGGAGACCCCCCCAGGCAGAGACATTTGGCATGTACCATGGTGGATCCTTGTAGCCTGCAAAGGCAGGTACAGACTCCCAAAAGACAGAGCTTCAGAAGAGGCACGCTGTTGAAAAGGACTTTGGAGGAGATTTCTGGCCCTCTGCCAAGAAAAGCCGAGTTCCAGACGCGAGTCGGAGAGAAGGTGTCCCGGGAAGCCTCGCTCCTGTGCACTGCTGGTCGGTTTCAGGAACCTCCGAATCGATTTTGGACGGATTGCTTTTGGGTAAGATGGTTCAGAATCAGACACATCATAGGATTCCCACCTAGCCATGAGCAGGGGGTGGGAGGTTTACGGCTGCCTTGCTATCAGCAGGCAGAGAAAGCAATTAAAGTTCCTCAGAGACTGGGGAAGGATTCTCACCTAGCTATGAGCTGGGGGAGGGAAGTTTATGACTGCCTTGCCAGCAGCAGGTGGTTCAGCAAGGGCCTTGCCAGCAGCAAGGCCAGGGAAAAAATTAAGTTAGAAATATTTCCAAGTGAGTTACAGGACATACATTTTTACTATTTCACCCCTTCAGAAACCCTGACCCCAGAAGGCGGGAGGGCGCTGCAGGCGACTCCCCGGGCCGTGGGGGACAGAGGGGAGGGGGACGGGACCACGAAAAAATGCGGGCTCAGTGCCGCAGGGATGTCCAGGGAGAGGCAACCTGCGGGGACTGGGACGCAGAAGGACAGGGCCATGCGGGCGGCTCTCAGCCCAAAGGGGGAAGGGAGCGGCAGCCTTCACACTGACCGGGACAAAAACAGGAAAAAAGCGCAGATTCGGTGCATTTAGCTGCAAGGGATGTCCAGGGACGGGCAACCTGCGGCAGTGGCCGGGACGCAGGAAAGCGAGAATTGTGAAAAGACACAGACAGACCTGTCTCCAGCTGTCAGAAATGCTCGGGGAGGAGATGAATGCCCTGTTTCAGGGAAACCTGAGTTGTCCACATTAGAACTGGCAGATTCTAATGGGGAGAGAAAATTTATGTTTTGAAAAGTCAAAGGAGAAAAAATTAAGGACTTTGAAGCAATTGCAGGCAGCTGCCCAGACAGAGCCGGACAGAGCAAACCCAGGCACAGCAGCGTGAGGTCACAGCCCAGGGCTCACTGAGGCAGGGGTGGGGGTGGGGGCGGAGGTACAGCCACATGGAAAGTTGGGTGGTTCGGGGTGTCCAAAGGTCAAGGAAAAAGGCGGGACTTGGGTCTGGGAAGAGCGGGATGCCCGAAAAGGGGGTGCAGGGGTGTCCCAGGCCCGGAAATGGAGATTCGGGGGTGTCCCAATGGCCGGGAATGGGGGTGCAGGGGGGTCCCCGTGCCCAGAAATGGATTCCCGTAGTGGGGAATCCCGTTCAGGGATTGCCGTACTGGGGAATGTGTGTAAAGGGGGAGTTTCCTTCCCGGAATTCGGGGCTCAAGGGCGTTCTGCTGCCCGAAAATGCGGGTTCAAGGGGTGCTGGTGAGCAGAAAATGGGGGTTCAGGGGGGTTTCCGTGCCCATTAATGGGGGTTCAGGAGGGTCTTTCTGCTGGAAAAGGTGATGGAGAGGTAAAAAGACCCAAAATGAAGGTTCAGGGGTTTCTCCGTGCCCGGAAATCAAGGGTTAGAGGATTCCCAGTGCCCGAAAATGGAAGTTCAGGGAGGTCCCGGTTATGGGGGTCCCACTCACCTTTCGTCGCGCCCCCCGGATCCCCCAGGAGCCCCAAGAGCAGCCCCAGCCCCAGCGCTGGAGCCATCTCGCTGCTCCGCTGCGATCCCGCCCTCAGCGCTGGCCCCGCCCCCAGCGATGGCCCCGCCCCCAGAGCCGCCTCCGGCCCCGCCATTGGCGCCGCTATTTCCTGCCCGCCAATGGAAACTCAAAGTGTCAGTGACGTCACGGGTAGCTGGGTAGATCCCGCTCTCTCGGGTTGGGACGCGGAAGCGAAAGTGACCGAGGCAGCGCGGGGGGGGAGGGGAAAAGGGGGATTTCCAGAGAATTCCTCTGGATCCCTCTGGATCCCCGCTGCGACCCCCCTGGAGCCCTCTGAGAAACACCTGGGACCCCCTGGGACCGCCCTGAAGAAAGCGCCGGGAGTGGAGAACTGGGGGGACACGGAAATTTGGGAGATCTGGGGGTGCAAAGGGAAGGAAAAGGGCGGGTCTGGGGCTGGGAAGGGCGGGATGCCCGAGAAGGGGGTGCAGGGGGTCCCCATGCCGAATTAGGGGGTGCGGGGGGAGTCCCCATGCCCAGTAATGGGGGTTCAGGGGGTCCCGAGGTCAAGGAAAATGGGGGGCTGGGTCCCCAAGAGGGGAAGGAACGGGAAATGGGGTACAGGGGGGCACTGGGGCTGGATAAGGGAGTATGGGGGAGTCCCCGTGCCCAAAAATGGGGGTTCAGGGGTTCCCGTGCTGGGGAATGTGTGTTAAGAGGGAGTTTCCTTCCCAGAATTCGGGGCTCAAGGGCGTTCTGCTGCCCGAAAATGGGGGTTCAAGGGGTGCTGGTGAATGCTAAACACAACAGGCCTATCAGCAACACCAGCCACTGTATGATATCATTAGCATTTAAAGCAGATCTGAACTCCTTGAAAACTGGTGGGGTGGACTGAAAAAACTGGATGATGGGTTGGGAGAAGATTTCCCCTGCCCTCACTTGCTCACAGTAAGTACCATTACTGAAGTAACCCCAAAACCACACAGTTAGAGTGTGATAACTCTGGATCCATGTGGCTGTGTTCCAGAGGGAGTTAAAAATCCATCAGTGCCTCACCTGATCAACCCACCAAATGAATCAGATAACAGCTACAGTAATTTTGGTGAGGGGACCCATGTTCAAATAAGGGCTTGCAAATGGCAGAGATGTATCTGTGATCACGTGGAGCCCAAGCCAGATTAACCTGGACAGCACAGTGACACCTGACACAAAACCTTAGGTAACTCAAGAGCTGTTATTCCTTTTTTCACCCTGCTCTCAATGCCCTCAGGCCCCACTGTCTGGGCACCAAAATCTGTCCTGGTTTGGAGGACAGGGACTTGCCAAGAAAGGCAGGAGCTCCTTCCAGGATGGAGAATGTAAACCCCCTCCCTCTTAATTATTAGAATTTTGGAATCAGGGGCTCT
The DNA here is from genome assembly GCF_903797595.1 of Erithacus rubecula. Classification (NCBI taxonomy): domain Eukaryota; kingdom Metazoa; phylum Chordata; class Aves; order Passeriformes; family Muscicapidae; genus Erithacus; species Erithacus rubecula. Next base: position 85,955 of record NW_027636053.1, on the reverse strand, counting down.
CAGGCAGAGATATGGGGTAGGAATAACAGCTCTTTACTAATATATCTAACCAGACACACAAAACCAGCAGCAGCTATGAAAATGAACAACAAACAGAACAGTAACTCAGTTCCAGTCCTTTTTGGCCACAGACCCTTTTCCTGTGCCCAGTACTGGTGCTGGGGGCAGGGCAGGTCCCGTGCAGCTGTGGAGGGCTGGGACAATGTCAGCAGCGTCCCAGGTGGGAGAAGGGTGGAGGAAGGACTCCCCGCTCAGCACAGGGCTGGTGGCACTCGGCTGCATGTGCAGAGGCAGCAGCTGGAGCGGGGCAGGCAGCAGTGCAGTGTCCCACAGCACAGAACCGGCTCCTGGGCTGGGATGGGGGGCAGCGAGCAGCCCCGGACATCTTCCTGCAACCCACCGGGGAGCACGAGGGCCAGACCCCGCCCAGACACCCCCAGCTCTTTGGCCATCAGCCACCATGAGCTGGGGTGCAGCACAACAAGCTTCCTTAGCATCATAACAGGGAAAATTCCAGAGAGAGAAAGGAAGGGAACAAACCCCAACCCCCAACACAGCCACAGCAGCCTTAGTTAAAGGGTCCCCGTTTAGATAAGGGTCTGCAAATGAGAGAAATAGAGACACAACCATGTGCCACCTGAACCAGGGCAAGCTAGAGCACATGATGCCACCCAATGAGGTTTTATATCCAGCATACAAAAACTGGGTTACTCAAGAACTGTTGCTCTTTTTTTTTCTTGATGCCCTCGTGCCAAACATAGGGTGACAAAATTTCTCTTTGAGAGACAAGTGTCTGCTAAGAAAAGCAGAAGCCTCTCTTGAAATGCACAAGGTAAACCCCCTCCCTCCAAATTACTATAATTTTGAAATTAAGCAGGTCTCAGGCAATGATATGGGAATAACAGTTCTTTTACTAGGAAAATTAAAATAAAAATACAGTATTTATTAAAAAAAAACAACAACAAAAAAAAAACAACTAAACCCCAAACACACACAAAGTCAGAATACAAGCTGACAAGTTCGGGTGCTGGTAGCAGTCCCATGGATGGTGTCTGCAGTCCTCCTGGAGTGACAGATGTAGTTCTCTTGCAGTAGTGGTTTTGTAGAAGGCTGCAGTTTTCCTCCAAAGGTCCAGTGATGATGTGGAAAGGTCTGGTCTTCCTCTGGAATCCAGAAGAAAGATTCCTATACCTCTGGGAAAAGGCTGCCTTGGTGTTCCTAAGTTTGCAGATTTTATCTACAAAGGAAATCCTTGGTTCCTTCCCCTGCGTGGAGCATCTCACAATGGGATGATGTCATTTTATCAGTCATGCAATGGGACTCAACGGCCATTAACAGATGATATCTTCTTGGAGGAAGGATGGGTCCAGGAAAACATAAAGAACACTGCCCCACCTGATTTTTTACATATGCCCCATTAGCAGAGATCTCCCATGGAGATAAGGAACTCTGCTGCACCTGGTTTCAACACTTCATGAAGATGCTGATAGAATATATACTTTCGAGCACATCTTCACACTGTAACCTAGGACAGTCTGGGACTAAGTTCCTGAACTTTTTACAAGATTTTAGGGCTTTTTACACTCTTAAGGCACTTACAGTATATTCTTAATTAAAACTAAAACTTCTACTTCATATTTATGTGATGTAATAATATTCCAGACTTAAAACTAAAATTTACACTTCTACTTCATGTCTGTGTGACTTAATGTATTTTAATTTCTGTAAAGGCTTTAATTAAATCCCTGCATTCTCTCTCTTTGAGGGACTCAGAGAGGCTTCTATTTTACACACTCCAACAGGCTCTGATGTTGGAGTGGGGCATCACAGTGAAGGACATGGGGAGCCGATATTAGGGAAGATCCTGATACGTTCTGCCAATTTTGAGAGCTCTAAATGGCTTGTGGTATACTCACACTGAACTGCCCATGGGGATGGAGTCAGAGCAGAGCACAAAGCTCCTCCCGCAGTCAGGGCACTCACAGGGCTTCCCTCAGTGGTGACCCCGTTGGTGACGGTTCAAGGCTGAGCTCTGTGAGAAGCTCTTCCCACACTCAGGACACTCGTAGGGCCTCTCCCCGGTGTGGATTCGCTGGTGCACAGTGAGGGTGGAGTTTTCCTTGAATCCCTTCCCGCAGTCGGGGCAGCGGAAGGGCCTCTCCTCTCTGTGAATCCGCTCATGTCTGAGGAGTTTGGAGCTGGTCTGAAACCTCTTATCACACACAGGACACTGGTAGGGCCTTTCCCCAGTGTGCATGTGCTGGTGTCTTCTCAGAGTGGACATCCATCCAAAGCTTTTCCCGCATTCCAAGCAGGTGTAGGGCCATTCCCCTGTGTGGATCACCAGGTGCCGCATCAGAGTCCAGATGGCACTGAAGCTCTTCCCGCATTTCCCACACTTGTAGGGCCTCTCCCCAGTGTGAATCCTCTGGTGTTTGATCAGGTCTGAGCTTCTGCTGAAACCCTTCCCACATTCCTCACACTCGTAGGGCCATTCCCCAGTGTGGATCCTCTGGTGCTGGATCAGCCAGGAGCTGTGGCTGAAACCCTTCCCACATTCCAAGCACTTGTGGGGCTTCTCCCCTCCATGAGGCTTCTCCACCAGCTCTGAGCTCTGCCTGCATCTCCGGCCGCCTTCCCGGCTCAGGGAGGGTCTTTCCTCCTCGCAGCTCCCTGGGCTGGGTTTGCAGCCCCTCCTCCTGAGGGATCTCTGGGCCTTTTCCTCCTCCTCCATCTGCACACACCTTGGGAATGAAAAATCCTGGTTTGGGGGAAAAACAAGAGGAGAGGGCCTTGGGCTGGGGGCTCCTCTTGCCCAAGTGCAACTCCGAAAGACATTGGGCATCCTGTGTGTATAAGGACATCCAAAACACCAAGATTTAGCCCAAAAATGCTTCAAACATCATGATACAGATGAAAAATCCACCAAACAGCAAGATTTGGACAACACCCCCACCAAAATATAAAGATTCAACCCCTGTCAAAAAGAAAAACACCAGCATTTATCCCTATAAATGTCAGAAACACTAAGATTGACCCCTCTCAAATCATGAATCCCTCTCTCTGGTCACTGGATGCATGTGATGGGGACAACGCTCTCAGGGCCTGGGAGAGGCTGCAGATACAGGGAGGGGTGGAACCTTCTGCTCTTTCCTGTTTCTGCTACTCCTCCTCCTGTGTCCCTACTCTTCCCCACAGTCCTCTTCCTCCTATTATTCCTCCCTGTCCTGTACAATCCCACCTTTTCCTCCCCATATGCATTTTTTGACCATTTGCATTGGAATTTTTTCTGTATATATGTGGGTGAATTTAACTGATGGTAAAATTTCAGTATGGGGTTTTCAATGTTCACCTTTCGGACGGATTTTGCAAAACTGGAAGAGCTTCAAAGGTGACACTTTAACAGATAAAATATTAATAGAATATTGTTAATAAGAACAAGAAAAAAGCAGATTGTGGGAGGGGGGCACATAAGAGTCATCCAATGGCTGCTCTGGAAGAGAAGCAGGGGTTCCAGACAGTTAGGAGAGAAGTTTTAGAAAAACAAATTATCTCTGCTGGGGCAAAGTGTGGACAAGCTACCAGGGTCTTCTTGCCTGGGGGGGCAATAGGGCTGATTCCCCTGGCCCTCCCCTCAAGCTCTGCCTGCCTGCACAGATGGAATTTGCACAGCTAAACACAGAGCCCATAGTGAGGATATCTGACTGCAACAGAAATTGGTTAAGTTGCAAAGAGAAACAGGAAATAGGCAACATTGTGAAAACTTTAGTAAAGAAAGTGGTGGGGAATATCCCTCTCCCCACTCCAACATGTGCTCTCTAGGTTATACAGAGTGTATTAGAGCACTGGGGTGTTTTGGCAAGTCCAGAGAAATCAGTTGAGAATCCAAGTATCTGATGACTTAATTAGAGAAAAGTGTTCAATTGATGCAGCCCTGGCTGGAGGTACCAACCAAAAATGGAGAAAAGATGAACAGACACCAGAAGAAACCCAAATCCACAGACCAGCCCCTGGGAACCTCAACAAATTCATATCAGGAGACAGAAAATCTACCAATATTTCAAGTAGCATAATTAAGTTAAAAACTACATATTATCACTGTTATTACTTTTATGATTAATTTTCATACTATTATAAGTGTTGCTTATTATTACTAGTGTTGTTGTTATTATTATTAATGCTATTATTATTATTACTATGTACTAATGAATATATTATCAGTCCTCAAAATAACAATCAATTGGCCACCTCCAGCTCCTGACCTTCCTGCCAAGCAATCCAAAGAAAGGAAGAACAAGACATTTCACCATGGGATGGGATGGGATCAGATTATCAATTAACAGAAGGAGGTGGAGTTTGTGGAAAATTAAATTACTCAAATTCCTGTTTGCAAATAGAAGAAACTGAACAGGGGTAAAACAGATAACACAGGAAACAAAAAAGTAGATCATGTACCACTCCACACTGGGGAAAGGATGGCAATGGGACACGTGTTTGTGGTTCCCTGGCAGACCATGGGTTAAACGAATGCTGTTCCTCCCCTGATGTGCTGCAGCAACTCTCATCTTTTTCCCGTGCCCGACACCTTGCTGAGTGCAGCTCATTCAGCAGCTGAGCAAGGGGATGCAGGTGGCAGCCAGGCCTGATCCAGAAACAGCTGCAAAAGGACAGGGAGGGAGGGCACTGAGAATAATCCCAAAATCAAAGAGGAAACAGGAATAGAGATTGAGAAAATAGTCATTAAAAGATTGTAAATACAATTCTTGAGGAAATGTGAAAAGGGATTGAATAGAGCAAGACGGATATGCTTGGAGATACGGTCAGGGACTCGTAGAGAAGGAAGTAACGGGATAGACCAGAATCTTCAGAAAATGTTTCTAATTGATACGGACTGCTACTCAACTAACATCCTGCCCAGTTCCTGAGCTACGAGAAAGAGAAAAATAGTGCCGTGAATATCGCATATTATACAAAAGGAGGGGTGCACATTAAGGGGGACATGCAGCAGGGAGATCGGGAAATCTGAACTTTCCAAGTGCCTCAGCCAGTGGGGAAAGGGAGAGGGAGATGGGGCTGGGAAAATGAGGATAAAAACATAGGCTACGTCTTAGAGACCGCACGGCAAATGCCGCATGGCCCCTTCTTTTGTTCATCAATAAAGTCACTTTACAGGACTCCTCTGTCTGCTTTGGGCACACAAAGCTCTGGACACGTGAATTTTCCCGCACAGTCCCGGGGCCTCTCTCAAACATCCCGTGCTCGGCTCGGGCTCCTGCCGGGGCTCCAGGTGGGTCCCGGCTCCATCCCGGGCTCACCCCCAGCTCCCACCGCCCTCAGCTCCCGCTCACCCCGAGCTCCCGGCGGTTCAGGCCAGCAGCGGCTCCCGATACCCGGGCCGGGCACGGAGCCGCCCCTCAGGCGAGGAGAGAAATGGCGGAGCGCGGGGAAAGGGAGGGGAGCCCGTGCGTGCAGAGCCCGCCCCTCACTGCGATTGGCTGATTCTGCCGTCACTCCTCGTTCTCGCGCGCTGATTGGGCAGAGCGGGGACAAGCCCGGCCAAGCTGCCGGAGCAGCGCTGGCTCGTCGCGGTTCCTGTGGGTAGCCCAGAAGTGGCTGCCCCGTCCCCGGGATGCTGCGCTGGGGCCGCCTCCGAGCTCCGCCACCGCCTCACCGCGCTCCGGCCGCTGCCGCCGCTCCCGGGCAGCACAGGCGCTCTGAAAATGGCGCCATGGCTGCGCCAGCATCGCTATGGGGGCGGCACCAGGGCCGGGCTTGGTCTCGCTCTGCATCTCCCTCTCCCTTTCCCCACTGGCTGAGGTACTTGGAAGCTTCAGATTTCCCTATCCGTCTGCTGCATGTCCCAGTTAATATGCACCCCTCCTTTCATGCAACATCCGATATTCACGGCTCTGTTAAGTGTTTCTCCTCGAACTTCAGGAATTGAGCAGGATCTTGGCTGAGCAGCAGTTCGTGTCAGTTAGTAACATTTTCTGAAACTCCTGGTTGTTCCCGTTCCTTCCTTTTGTACAAGTCCCTGGCCATGTCTCTGAGCACATTCATCTAATTCCGTTCAAACCCTCTTCGTATTTTCTCAATAATTGTCTTTACTGTTTTAATTACCATTGTTTCAGTCTCTTTTCCTGCGTCCTCTTTGGTTTGAAATTATTCTCAGTGATCTAATTTCCTGTCCTTTTGCAGCCGTTTCTGGATCAGGCCTGGCTGCCACCTGCATCCCCTTGCTCAGCTGCTGAATGAGCTGCACTCAGCAAGGTGTCGGGCACGGGAAAAAGATGAGAGTTGCTGCAGCACATCAGGGGAGGAACAGCATTCGTTTAACCCATGGTCTGCCAGGGAACCACGAACACGTGTCCCATTCCCATCCTTTCCCCGTGTAGACTGATACATGAGCTACTTTCTTATTTCCTTTGTTATTTGTTTTACCACTTTTCACTTATCATCTATTTGCAAACAGCAGTTTGAGTAATTTATTTTCCACAAATGCCACCTTCTTCTTTGGCATAGCTTGGTTGGCAAAAAGGTCAGTAGCAGCATCTGTCTGGTTGGTTATTATTTGGGGGACAGTTTCTAATCTAATCCTGTAATTCAAATGATAGATGTGTTCTTTGCCCCAACACTGTTAATTGGTGTTTCTAAAGCTCCTCTCCTGGTTGCTCCTTTGGAGCAGTCATTTCATGACTAGCACATGGCCCCAGCACAATCTGCTTTTTACTTTATATCTTTAGTGTTAGAGAGTCACCAAACCTCCCCATCTGATCTGTCATCACCAGGTGTTCCAGATCCCTGCTCTTGAGGAAGCTGACTGCAGCAAGCAGCGTTTCCCGAGAGGCCTGCAGAGAGCCAGAGATGCACGGCAGCCCAGGGCACAGGAGCTGCCTCCCTGCGCCAAGGCCAGGAGGAGGCTGGGGCCCACGAGGTGCCAGGGTGCAGGGAGACAGCTGAGCATGGGGACAGCAGCGCCCAGGAGTCCTCACCTCTGCCACGCGCGTGTTCTCAACAAGCAGATGTTCCTCTGCTCTGCCTGCTCAGGGCAGCAGAAGGAGCCCCCACGGTTGCCGATGCAGCTGCAGCAGGAAGGGCACCCGTGCTTCCACAGGAGCTGCCAGGGCCTCTGTGGGACATGACCCGGTGCTGGGTGGCCGTCACACACACAGGGCTGTGACACGGACACGGGACGTGTGGCCCAGGGCGCCAATGCTGCTCTGAGCCCTGGGGCCTGGGCAGCACTGGAATCAGCAGGTGTGGCAGAGTCCCTGCCAAAGGAGACCTGCCAGCCCCGAGCTGTGCCAGTGCTGGTGCCTGCTCCTGCCACAGAGAGCTGTGCCCCCGGGGCACTTCTGTGCCAGAGGACAGCCCAAGCCCACGTGCATTGGTGCCCGTGCTCCTTTCTGCAGGTGCCTGTTGGCAGGAGCACCTGGAGCAATTGGTGGCAACACCTGGTCTTTGTCAGAAGGCAGAAGCAGTTGCTCATTCCTGGAATGATTTTTGCCCCGTCTGCAGCCCCTGCTGTGGAACACAGGAGAGCCAGACCCTCTGTGATCACCTGCCCTGCATCTGCCCCGTTCCAGCCTCCTGCCTCTGCAGACACAGCTGATCACCTGGACACAAACGGTGAGTGAGGAGCCGCTGCTCCAGCCCGTTCCCACCCGAAATTGGTGTGGCCGCTGCCGCCCCCTCCCACCTGCCCTCTGCAGCTCTGGGCTTTGTTCCAGCTGCAGGACTGGGACCAAGCACAGAGACAGCGTGCTTGCATCTAAAAAAGGGACTGAAACCGAGTTATCTCTTTTGTTCTCTTAACAATTTCAACAACTGCTGTTTTTTTCTGCTTGAATGGTTAGATATATTAGTAAAAGAGCTGTTATTCCTACTCCCTTATCTCTTCCTCAGAGTCCTTGATTCAAACAATTATAATACTTGGGGGGAGTGGAACTAAAGTCTCTATTTCAAAGGGAAACTGCTGCCTTTACTGGCAGACACCTGTCCTTTCAAGCCAGGACATTTAGTTACCTCAACCATTTGATTTTAAAATCCTTAAAAGAAATCTTCTTAATTAATGAAGAAAGGGGGAGTTGTGGAGACTGAAGGCATTCCCAGGTAGAGAAAGCAACTCCTGTTCTGCTCCCTGGGTCAGCCTCGTCCCCTCTCCCTGTCTGTCAGCCTTTCGGTCACTCCCGCCTGTCCCAGTACTCTGAGAGTCGTGTATAATAAGGACAAGGACTTCTTGAGCGGATGAGGCTAAAGAAGCATTTTATTGAAAAACCAAACCAAATTTAGTGTGGTTTGCAAGTCTCGAACAGGACAGCAGTCCATTGGACAATAGGAGAAAACATCGCCTGTCATGTAGCACAAGAACTGTTTCTCAGTCAACATCAGGTGCTAATCTCTGTTTATTAATTCCTTTTTGTTTACCAGAACGTTATCATCCTGGGAAAGGCTCAGGCTGGAGCTGAGAAACTGTCTCAGCCTGGGAAAAAGTTTCCCAGCCTGAGAAAAAGAGCTCAGATCCTGAAAAAGGCCTAGCAAACCGTGCCTGGGCCTTCAGTGGTGTCCACCCTGGCCCTGTTTCTCTGTTGGTCCCCATGCCCTAACCCCTCCCTTGTAACACCCCCATGTCCCCTAGTAATTGGTCTCTGATGTTCTACCCGCCCTGACCATCCCATGTATTTAATCTTGACTCTCACAAAGTACCAAGCCTTTGCGCCCTGAACCCTGGACCATGCACACACGGGCTGAAATAAAACATCTCTGTAAAACCCCTGCAAAGGCCCTTCCTGCTCTTTTACTTGCTTTCACTCCAAGCAACACCAGATGCAACAGTTGTGGTTTGTACATTGTACTGAATGATTTGTTCTGTACTCCCCCAGGTCTGTGGAGTTGATTCAGCCCTCCCTTCACCCCTCTCCACTGGCAGGATCCCATTGGTTATGGTTCAGTTTCTCCCCTCCCCTCTGGCTGGGTTTAAAATTCCCCACCATACTTTGTTCTGCCTCTCTCTCTTCCCTTGGAATCTGATTGGGAATAAACTGCTGGACAATATCCAGGGAAAAGGAGCCTCCTTTGTCTTTTACCTTTGTCCATGTGGGTTCCACATTCTCCCCTGGTCCAGAGCAAGCCCAGAGGGACCAGAGAGAAGAAAGAACCCACAGGGATGAGGCTGAGCCGCAGCCCCATTCCTAATTACTCACAATCTACTCTCCTACACAGAAACTCCTGAAAATCCATCCCAGGCACATTAAACACTTCTTGTGTGGGCCCCTGAGGGCCACGAGGATTCTTATGAACTCCCCTCCCATCAGTCCCTCCTGGGCAGTGCTGGGCATTAGCGCAGCTCCTGGGGCTGTCCAGGCACCAGCTGCTGCCACAGGGCTCGGGCTTGCTGCACTTGGGTATTAAACACAACAAATCTGGGGAGGGGCACAGCCCTAGAAACCAGGACTTTGCCCTCAGGAGCTTGGAGCTGCTCAAGGGGAATAAAGGATCCCCTGCACACACCGATTCCCCCGGCAGCAGCTCTGCCCCGCCAAGAACAGGGCTGTGTTTGGGAGAGGGAGGATGGCTGGGATGGCACCTGGCATGAGACAGGCACACACTGGGATGAAGAGCTCATCAGGTTTTCTGCAGAGGGCCCATTAGCAGAGGATATCTCCCACGGAGATAAGGAACTCTGCCCCATTTGGTTTCCACAGTTCATGAAGCTCGTGATAGAACACATACTTTTGGGCACATCTTCACATTGTAACCCAGGACACTCTGGGGCTAAGTTTCTGAACTATTAACTAGATTTTAGGGCTTTTAACTCTCTTAAGGCACTTATAGTATATTCTCACTGAAAACTAAAACACCTACTTCATATCTATGTAACTTAATAATATTCCAACTTACTTCAAACTAAAACTTAGACTAGTACTTCATGTATGTGGCTTAACATATCTTAATTACTTTAAAGGGTTTAATTCAATCCCTGCATTCTTCTCTCTCTCTGAGGGAGTCAGAGAACCTTCCATTTAACACAGTCTAACAGGCTCTGACATTGGAGTGAGGCCCCACAGGGAAGGACATTGGGAGCCCTTATTAGGGAAGATCCTGCTGCTTTCTGCCAGTTTTAAGGGGTTATAAATTTGGGGGGGGGGCTTCAGAGATTTCCCAGTTAGTTTTTGGGTGGAAGTGACCCCTTTTTAGGGAGAATCCTGATGCTTTCTGCCAATTTCAGGGATTCCAAGAGGCTTGTAGTGGACGCACTTCCATGGGTTCTGATATCACCCGCCCACACATCAAACTGGTCTGGACTGGTGCTCCCAGTGCTGCATGGGTTGGGGCAGTGGGGACCCCCCCATGGCACAGCACAGCTGCTTTGGGGCTGGTGGCACCGCCCGGCGCTGGGCATGGGGCGTGTTGGGGGAGCTGGGGCCGTACTGGTGGTACTGGGAGCTCACCTGCCTGGGGACCAGCAGGACTCAGGTGAACGTGTGTGATCTCCCCGGGGACCCCCAGCCTGGTGTCACTCTGCCTCCAAAGAGCTGCTCCCAGTATTCCCAAGAAAGCTTCCCAGTTTGCTTGGTCCTGTTTATTGGGGGCCAGCAGGGAAGGAGCAGGAGAGACCCCATGAGGGGAGCCAAGATTGGAGGGGGGCAGAACAGGCCCTGGCATGGATTGGGAATGGGGACCCCCAGGAAAGGTCATGTCCCCCCTTTCTCACCCTGCTCTGGGGGGCTTGGGAGGAACCTGAACCCCAACACGGCACCGGACCAGTCCCAAAGGTCCTGGAAATCCTCTAAGATGCCAGGGCAATTTGGGGGTGCATGGGGGGTGCCCAGACTGGGCCAAGAGCACAGCACTGCCCCAGCCCAACCTGCCCTGGCACCATCCCAGCTCTTCCCGCAGGATGCAACTTGTTGGGAAAACAGGGGGAGCCAAGGGTGGTCGCTGGGCCCAGGGGGAGCAGGAGAAGGGATGGAGGAGGGCCAAGGAAGGAGCAGAAGGGCCATAAAGAATAGGAAGTGGATGCAGTACTAGAAAGCAGGAAGAGTGGGACCCCTACCAGTACAATTTAGGAGTACCAGCCCCCTCCCCCACTTTTTGGGGTTCCCAGCTTCTCTTTACCCATGCTCTTCCATGCCTTCCCCACTGCACCCCAATCCACCACCCCCATTCCACATGCTTGGTTTTGGGGGTTCCATGCCCCTCCTCCTTACTCTGGAGGTCCCATACTTCTTATCTCACAATTCAGGCACCTCATTGCTGCTTTCTCCTGGGAAGAATTCCTGAGATTTGTGAGTTTTTGGGTTGCAGTTTTGGAAGGGGACAGCTCTGTCTGGCTTTCCCCTCCCTCTTGGGGCCTCTCAGCTACCACCGCCCCCTGGGAGTGCTGGCATTTCCCTCCTGGGGACAAGGACCTTCATTCCCTTCCAGGAGCCCAATGCCTGGCTGGGGCTCCAGGGCAGGGGATCCTTGAGCAGCTGCCCCAGAACCTCTGCCAGGGTTTCCCAGCGCAGCTGGAGCCGCTCGGCCTGGGGTCCCCAAAACCCTCAGAGAGCCCCAAGTGCCTCCCAGGAACCCTCAACCCCCTCAAACCCTGCATCCCCCACAGCCCCTGCAAGTCCCCCCCATGGCACCAGCCTTGGCCACGTCCCCACATGTCACTGGCCATGTCCCACTGTGTTCTCACCCATGGCCATGTCCCTACCATGTTCCCATCCCTGTCACTGTCCCCCACATCTCCATCCATGTCTCCCCCATGTCCCCACGAATGGCCACATCCTCCTCCATGTCCATTTGTCCCCAAGTCACTCTCTGTGTCTGTGTCCTGCCATGTCTCTGTCCCCCCATGTCCCCACCCATGTATTAGTTCAAAAGCAAATCAAGTCCAGAAGAAAAGCATTTCCTTGTCCATGCCAGCTGATGATCCAAGTGCTTGGGTGGCAGAGAAGAAACTTTCCTGGATGGATTTCCATTCCAGTGTCTCCAAACTCTAGGTCTTTGCCCAAATCCATCACCATTTTGCTTCAGAAGACACCCTTTAATAATAGGAAATCACAATTGTGTGATCACTTAGGTTGGAAAAGACCTCCAACATCATTCAGTATTACTGAATGTCAACAGAATACAGGATTGAAAGGAGAACATTTTCTGGGGTTGAAAGGCAACAAATGCACTCTCCCCAAGGAATTCCCAATGTTGGTTTGTATCCAGATGGATGGTCCCGCCCCCGTGTTCCTCCAGGTGCCCACAGGGAGACAGGATGATGCAGAACCCCCTCCCCACCCTCGCCAGGTGTCTTCCCAACACGGATCATCACGACCACGAATCAGCAGGGCTCTGCCCAATGGGGGTCACTGGGGATCATCCAACACCGATCCTCCCATGGGGGATGGAGCTGGAGCAGAGCACGAAGCTCTGCCCACAGTTGGGGCACTCACAGGGCTTCCCTTAGCGGTGCCTTCGTTGGTGGTGGGTCAAGGTGGAGCTCTGTGAGAAGCTCTTCCCACATTCAGGACACTCGTAGGGCCTCTCCCCAGTGTGGATGCGCCGGTGCACAGTGAGGGTGAAATTTCGCTTGAATCCCTTCCCGCAGTCGGGGCAGCGGAAGGGCCTCTCCTCTGTGTGAATCTTCTCATGTTCCAGGAGATTGTAGCTGGTGTAAAACATCTTCCCACATTTGGGACACTCGTAGGGCCTCTCTCCAGTGTGGATGCGCCGGTGGACAGTCAGGATGGAGTTGCGGTTGAATCCCTTCCCGCAGTCGGGGCAGCGGAAGGGCCTCTCCTCTGTGTGAATCCGCTCATGTCTGATCAGAGTGGAGCTTCTCGGAAACCTCTTCCCACACACAGGACACTCGTAGGGCCTCTCTCCGGTGTGGTTGTGCTGGTGTTTTCTCAGGTCTGACCTCAGCCTGAAGCTCTTCCCACATTCCAAGCAGGGGTAGGGCCGCTCCCCAGTGTGGATCACCTGGTGCTGCCTCAGACTGGAGCCACAGCTGAAGCTCTTCCCACATTTCCCACACTTGTAGGGCTTCTCCCCACTGTGGATCATCTGGTGCCGGGCCAGGCTGGAGCTGTCTCTGAATCCCATCCCACATTCCCCACATTCGCAGGGATACTCTCCACTGTGGATCATCTGGTGCCAGATCAGTTTGGAGCTGTCTCTAAATCCCTTCCCGCATTTCCCACACTCGTAGGGCCGTTCCCCAGTGTGGATCATCAGGTGTTTGCTCAGGTCAGAGCTCCGGCTGAAGCCCTTCCCACATTCCAAGCACTTGTGGGGCTTCTCCCCTCCATGAGGCTTCTCCACCAGCTCTGAGCTCTGCCTGCATCTCTGGCCGCCTTCCCGGCTCAGGGAGGGTCTTTCCTCCTCGCAGCTCCCTGGGCTGGGTTTGCAGCCCCTCCTCCTGAGGGATCTCTGGGGATTTCCCTCCTCCTCCATCTGCCCACACTTTGGAAATAAAAAATCCTGGTTTGGGGAAAAAACAAGAGGAGAGGGCCTTGGGCTGGGGGGTTTCCCCTTTGCCCAAGTGCAACTCAGGTAAACACTGGGTGTCCTGTGTGTGTCAGAACCTGCAAAACACCAAGCTTCAGCCCAAAAATCCTCCAAACATCACAATACAGATGAAAATCCCACCAAACAGCAAGATTTGGCCAAAACCCCATCCAAAATAGAAAGATTCAGCCCCTGCAAAAAAAAAAAAAAAAAACAACACACCAACATTTAGCCCAGTAAAGCTCACAAAGATCAAGATTCACCCCTGTGATAATCAGGGATCCCTCTCTCTGGTCACCTGCTGCATGTGATGGGGACAACGCTCCTGGGGCTGGGGAGAGGCTGCAGACACAGGGAGGGCTGGAACCTTCTGCTGCTTCCTGTTTCTGCTCCTCCTCCTCCTGTGTCCCTGCTCTTCCTCACATTCCTCTTCCTCCTACTCTTCCTCATTGTCCTGCACAATCCCACCTTTTCCTCCCACGTGCAGCGTTTGACCATTTGCATTGGGATTATTTGTGTATATATGTGGGGGACTCTTAGTGATATCAAAATTTTGGTATGGTTTTTTTGATGTTCACCTTAAGGATGGATTTTGTAACACCAGAAGAGCTTTATAGGTAACACTTTAACAGATAAAAAGTTAATACAATATTGTTACTATGAAAAAAAAATAGCAGATAGTAGGAGGGGCACATATGAGTCATCCAATGGCTCCACTGGAAGAGAAGCAGGGATTCCAGACAGCCAGGAGAGGTTAGAAATGCACATTAACACTGCTGGGGCAAAGTGTGGACAATGTACCAGGATATTCTTGCCTGGCAGAGGAATTGGGCTGATTCCCTCTGGCCCTCACCCCAAGCTCTGCCTGCCTGCACAGATGGAAATTGCACAGCTAAAGGCAGAGCCCATAGTGAGGATATCTGACTGCAACAGAAATTGGTTAAGCTGCAAAGAGAAACAGCAAATGGGGAATATTGTGAAAACTTTACTAAAAGTAAATCATCCCTCTCCCCACTCCAACATGTGCTCTCTAGGTTATACAGAGTGTATTGGAGCACTGGGGTGTTTTGGCAAGTCCAGAGAAATCAGTTGGGAGTCCAAGTATCTGATGACTTAATTAGAGAAAAGTGTTCAATTGATGCAGCCCTGGCTGGAGGGACCAACCAAAAATGGAGAAAAGATGAACAGACACCAGAACAAACCCAAATTCACAGACCAGCCCCTGGGAACCTCAACAAATTCATATCAGGAGACAGAAAATCTACCAATATTTCAAGTAGCATAATTAAGTTAAAAACTACATATTACCAAAGTTATTACTATTATGATCAATTTTCATACTATTATTAGTGTTGCTTATTATTACTAGAGTTGTTATTATTATTACTATGAACTAATGAATATATTATCAGTCCTCAAAATAACAATCAATTGGCCACCTCCAGCTCCTGACCTTCCTGCTAAGCAATCCAAAGAAAGGAAGAACAAGACATTTAACCATGGGATGGGATGGGATCAGATTATCAACTAACAGAAGGAGGTGGAGTTTGTGGAAAATTAAATTACTCAAACTCCTGTTTCCAAAGAGATGATAACTGAAAAGTGGTGAAACAGATAACAAAGGAAATAAGAAAGTAGGTCATGTACCAGTCCAAACGGGGAAAGGATGGAATGGGACACGTGTTTGTGGTTCCCTGGCAGACCATGGGTTAAACGAATGCTGTTCCTCCCCTGATGTGCTGCAGCAACTCTCATCTTTTTCCCGTGCCCGACACCTTGCTGAGTGCAGCTCATTCAGCAGCTGAGCAAGGGGATGCAGGTGGCAGCCAGGCCTGATCCAGAAACGGCTGCAAAAGGACAGGGAGGGAGGGCACTGAGAATAATCCCAAACCAAAGAGGAAACAGAGTCAAAGAGTGAATCTGCCTGGAAATACGACCAGGGACTTGTACATGAGGAAGGAATGGAAGAAATCTTCAGTTTCAGAAAATGTTACTAATTGACACAGACTGCTGCCCAGCCAAAATCCTGCTCAATTCCTGAACTTGGAAAAGCAGAAACACTTAACAGAGCCGTGAAAATCGGATGTTATACTAAAGGAGGGGTGCAAATCAAGGGGACATGCAGCAGGCAGATCGGGAAATCTGAACTTTCCAAGTGCCTCAGCCAGTGGGGAAAGGGAGAGGAAGATGGAGCCGGGAAAATGAGGATAAAAAGGAGGCGGCGTTTTCAGAGACTGCATGGCAAATGCCCATAGACTCTCCCTTTGCTCATCAATAAAGTCACTTTTACAGGACTCCTCTGTCTCCTTTGGGCACACAAAACTCTGGCGATGTGAATTTTCCCGCACAGTCCCGGGCCTCTCTCAAACATCCCGTGCCCGGCTCGGGCTCCTGCCGGGGCTCCAGGTGGGTCCCGGCTCCATCCAGGACTCACCCCCAGCTCCCACCGCCCTCAGCTCCCGCTCACCCCGAGCTCCCGGCGGTTCAGGGCAGCAGCGGCTCCTTGGCCCGATGCCCGGGCCGGGCGCAGCGCGGAGCCGCTCCTCAGGCGAGGAGAGAAATGGCGGAGCGCGGGGAAGAGGGAGGGGAGTCTGTGACGTTAAACAGAGCCTGCCCCTCGCTGCCATTGGCTGATTCTGCCGTCACTTCTCATTCTCGCGCGCTGATTGGACAGAGCGGGGACAAGCCCGGCCCCGGGGCCAAAGGCGCCATTTTTGGAGCTTCTGTACGGGCTGGGAGCGGCCACAGCCCGGTGAGGTGGCGGCGGAGCTCGGTGGCGGCCCCAGCGCAGGTGGGAGCCGCGCTCGGTTCTGCGGGGTCTCGGGGCTCACTGCGGGCGGAGGGGGCGGCAGGGGGCTCTGGCGGGTTCGTTGTGATGTGCCCGGCCCGTGTTCCGCCTGGGTTGAGGGCGCTGATGGAGCGGCTGCCCGCGGTCTCCTTCTCTCTGTGATCCGGGCAGGAGCCGGTGCCGGAGCAGCGACTCACCGCGCTGCGGTCGCTGTCGCTCCCGGGCCCGCACAGGCGCTCCGGCAATGGCGCCTTTGCTGCGGCACGATCGCCGTGGGGGCGGCACCGGGGCTGGGCTTGTCCCCGCTCTGCCCAATCAGCGCGCGAGAATGAGGAGTGATGGCAGAATCAGCCAATCGCAGCGAGCGCAGCAGAGTCACTGCACTCTCCCTAATAGATTATTCCACTAATTATTATTAAGCATCGAGTTCCAGGTTTGTACAGGTACATGGGCTGTTCGTTTTATTTCTTCCACAATTTTAGTAATTACTTCACCAGTATTATCAATTTCTGAGCAGCATTCAGAATTATTGAACTTCCTACACATTTCTCCTTCTTCAGCTAATAGATAGTCTGGGGCTAGTTGATTTTGATGTACTGCTGCTCTAGTTTGAGGAAGTTTTTTAGCTATGAATTCCATTGCTCAGGCTGTTCAATTGGTAGTAATTTCTATTACAGCGTGTAGTCTGATAATTCTATTTAGCAGATAAATTGGAGTGGATAGCCCCAGCTCCCATCTTGAACCCAGGTCTGGTCCATAGTACTCAATAATTCATTCTGGGGGCCATTCATTATCCTTTGAGATTTGTGTTCCCCCTGTGGCAAGGCTGCTGTTGTTTTGATACAAATTTTTATACAAGGGAACTCCTAACACTCTATTCCCTTTTCTTTTGGTAATGTGAAAAACACAGGCTGGATAATCCCTGGAGTACATGTCCCTCTCCATCTTTCTGGTAAGGTATTATAAACCCTTTTCCTGCAGATCCCAAATATTCTGTTTGGGCTTTCCAGCTTAGTTGAACTGATTTAGGTTGTTGCCAATAGATGCTTACACTTTTTACTTCTTCATATGGGTTGGCTCTGTTTTCATTATACCAGCCTAGTCCTGTAAAATTGTTCTTTCTACACTTACCTTTACTTAACTTTCCCCAATATCCTTTTGGAGCTTTGGGCCACCAAGACTGACTGCTTGTATTTGTAATGAGGATAGTCATAGAGGGGGTGTGCCCCACATATTGGTTAAGTTAGTTCCCTGATGTGTTATACACACTTCTCCTGTTTCCTCATGGTTTAGAACTCACCCTTCAGGTCTATTGACTCCCCTCGATATTTCCATTTGATTCCAATAACTGCTCTGGGTCTAATCCCTCCCCCCTCCATGGCCACTGTTCAGTCATTTGTGTTCCTCCACAGATCCAGCAGTGAGTTAAGTCAGTTCAGTGGTAATATCAGTAAGTAATTCAGTAGAAATTTCTTTCATGAATTCCACAAATAAATTCTTTCCTGAGGTGGGTAAGTCCCGTTTGCTGAGTTGTTGTTTCAATTTCTCGTACAAGTTGAAACTTCCCTTATGGTTTGTCCTTGTTCCCTGAACACTTTAGTTATATTCTTTATAAATTCTTCCTTGTAGTGATCTTGCACTCCTCCCTGATCTGCATATCCTCACATACCTTCTTTTGTGAAGCAGAGGTGTGCTTCTCCTACTGGGCAACTTTGCTATGCTGATGGAGCCCACCCTCCTTTTCCCAAATTGGTGGCTCCCCAGTAACTTTTTTCCCATGATAATGGAGGTTTCTGAGTTGTGCTTATTATAGCAGGCTGAATTGGTGTGTGTGTGGAAGGCAAGGGTGGATACTGTGTGTCTGCCATACCCAATTGTCTGGTAACACTTGGAACAAGCATCAGCACTATTTCCTTTTGTCATAATTAGCAATAGGACGAGTCCCATGACTGTTTTCATCCCTCTGCCTCCCTCAAGGCCTGTGGGGTTTCTATTGGTAGCCAAGGTTTATTTAATCTTCTGGGCTGCAGGGAGTGTGTCCTGGGGTCTCCCACTTTGTCTCTCTCTTTTGGTATCATTTCTTAATTTTGTCCCAGCCTTGAGCTTTAACATTCCAGTAGGAGGCACAGCAGTAACAGCACGGTATATGCAACCCTTTCCAGCACTCTTGTGCCAGTACCTCTGCTTTGGCTTTCTTCTTTCCTTTCCTTCCATTCTCAAATAACTCCTACCAGTTATGATCATCAGTTTTGATTTTATTTTTTTCTATTGTGTCTTTTCTTTTTTTTCTTCTTTGTACTGATAGGGTATAAGTACCTTAACAGTTTCCTTATGTTAATTTCTTTTACATTGGACACATAACACCAATGGGAGATACCCACCATTGGAATGACATCAGCACAACCCAGTACAATATGGATACACTTTTTGCTAATTTTCAGGCAAATTATCTTTGACACTTCTCAACTGTAGATTTTTACTTTTTCTTAGGTATTTTCCATTTGACAGGCACTAGAAATTGCCATTTACAAAGCAAAGTTATTATATAAGTCACAGGTTAAGGCCAGAATAGGAGAACTATCTGAGTGAAACAGTCCTGACCTTCTTGTTTGAAGTGGAAGGATTTTTCCTCAGCAAAAGCTCAAAGCTTTTTCCTGAGCAAAAGCTCAAAGTCAGCTGTTGGTGTTTCTGTTTGTACACAAAACAGGCAGGCTGCCCAAGCCCTGAGGCTAAAGACATTTGAAATAGTAAATAAATGCACATAAAACAAGACTAAAGTTGAGAATTTAACAGCCTACTTGTTTAGAATTTTAATTACTGTACAAAAGCTGCTGAAGTGAGTTTCTTTTAAATTAGCCATCACAGTTTATGTAGCAGGTGTGTCATGCTAATGCAACATCTCCTGTTTCTTATGTTCTTGCACACTGCCAGGAGCAAGACACTTCAGAGATCTTTTGGTAGTTTTAACTGCTGTTTCTTAAATTCTACTTATAATGGTTTATTCTTTGCAGCCTCACTTGGGGCAGCTGCTGCTAGCTTTTGCTTCAGCATTGTCTTTTTATTGCATTAATTTGGTTTTCAGGATAAGCCACATCAGTCTGATGTGCTTACAGAGCACTAGATGCTCCTGTGCTCTACACACACTCCCCTGTAAACATTAAAACACTTGAAGGAATCAGAGAATTAGGTTGGAGGGTGTCCTTAAAACACAGGGCACAGCACATTTATTTACTTTTATCTGTGGTGTTGCACTCGCAGAAAATTTAGCAAATCATTGCAAACCTTACACAAAAGCCAGGACTGTTTTTAGTCATGAAGCTGCAAGAGGTTCAAACCTCAGGAGAGGTCAGGTTGGATATCAGGAAAACGTTTTCTACCCAGAGGGTAGCTGGACTCTGAGCAGGCTCCTTAGGGAAATGGTCACTGCACCGAGCCTGACAGAATTTAAGAAGTTTGCACAATTCCTTCAGCATGTGGTGGGAATGTTGGGATGTCCTGTACAGAGACACAAGTGGTATTTTATTTTAATGTCTCCCTTCCAACCCAGCACATTCTGTTATCTTGTGATTTTTATGATTTACTAAGTGCAGCACACTCCAGGTGCTGGCTGGGCAGTTAGGATTCCAGCATTTGAGAAACACAACTATACACACACATTTGATCATCACTCAAAATTACAGTGTATTTCTTAGAACTGACAGACTGTAAAGAATTATTTTCTAGAAGTTTGATCCCAGCTCTTTAACTATTTGCACACATAATTTCACATCTAGCATTTATACTTTTTACTACCTTGTGTACAATAGCAGTAGGCACTACACTATTATTCTTCTTCCTGGCTTGTACACACTCCACATTTTTCACTTAGTGAGTCAGGTGGTCTACTACAATTAATGAAACTCGATACGTTATTATTGATTTTAGGAACCAGCAAGACATTTCTTTTTTACACTTCTGTTTCATTCTTAATTGATGCACTTTTAATGATAGGAACTTTCAACGCTTTTTCTTTGTTGCCATTGTTATTATACACCTTACGTCTTTTTGTAATATAAGTTTTTTATCCTTTTATTTACTATGAATCTTAACACTTTTTTATTTTCACAGCAGAAACAGGCATTCTTAGCTTGCTCTTGGTACCTCGACTGTGTTAAGCCTTCACTCCCTTTCCTCATGTGTAAAACAGGAATGTTTAGGGAGAGATGGAGATTTGATCCCCCAAAGCAGAGGTGTCGGGGCAGGGCCGGTGCCGGAGCCGCCAAAGAGCTTTTTGTTAGCTGAGTGCAGGGATGGGCACCCGCGGCCCCTGGCGCCGGGTGGGCTCGGGGATGGGGCAGGGGAAGCGGCGGGGCCGTGCCGGCACAGGCGGGGAGCCAGCGCAGCCCGGGCGAGCAGGGCAGCGGGGCCACGGCCAGAGCAGCCGGCGGAAAAGCCGCGGCAGCCGGATTGAGGCTGGGAGGAGCCGCCAGAGGTTCGGTTCTGGGGCTGGGGAAACTCCGGGGCTGGGGAAGCCCCATGCTAACGGGACAGGCAATATTTTTAGTGGGTCTCAGCCTTTTGTTTTATTTTTCTTTTCTTGTACTGTCTCTGGGGTTTCTGGTATTTTAAACATTTTACCCCTAGGGGTTCTGTGTTTCCTGTCCCACATGTGGCATAGTTCCCGTTCTCTAGATTACTTGGCTTTTCTGAATTTACAGATACATTTAAGGGCTGGCAAATGTAAGCCTCCAAGGTAATATCTGCCAGTTCATTTATCCCTGGCCTTTGCCTCCTTTTCACTAGTTTATTTGGTAACCTACCCCCCCTGCAGCACAGAAGACTTTTCTAACAATACAATGCAATACACCTTTTCAGAAAATAAAGTTTAACTTATTGACTCTGTTTTTCATCCTGGTCCCTCCTTGGTTTTGGGATTATTCTCAGTGCCCTGTCCTTTTGTAGCTGTTTCTGGATCAGGCCTGGCTGCCACCTGCATCCCCTTGCTCAGCTGCTGAATGAGCTGCACTCAGCAAGGTGTCAGGCATGGGAAAAAGATGAGAGTTGCTGCAGCACATCAGGGGAGGAACAGCATTCGTTTAACCCATGGTCTGCCAGGGAACCACGAACACGTGTCCCATTGCCATCCTTTCTGCATTTGGACTGGTACATGATCTACTTTCTTGTTTCCTGTGTTATCTGTTCTACCCCTGTTCAGTTTCATCTATTTGCAAACAGGAGTTTGAGTCATTTAATTTTCCACAAACTCCACCTCCTTCTGTTAGTTGATAATCTGATCTCATCCCATCCCATGGTGAAATGTCTTGTTCTTCCTTTCTTTGGATTGCTTGGCAGGAAGGTCAGGAGCTGGAGGTGGCCAATTGATTGTTATTTTGAGAACTGATAATATATTCATTAGTTCATACTAATAATAATAATAGCAACACTAGTAATAATAAGCAACATTAATAATAGTATGAAAATTAATCATAATAGTAATAACAGTGATAATATGTAGTTTTTAACTTAATTATGTTACTTGAAATATTGGTGGATTTTCTGTCTCCTGATACGAATTTGTTGAGGTTCCCAGGGGCTGGTCTATGGATTTGGATTTGTTGTGGTGTCTTTTCATCTTTTCCCCATTTTTGGTTGGTCCCTCCAGCCAGTGCGGCATCAATTGAACACTTTTCTCTAATTAAGTCATCAGATATTTGGATTCCCAACTGATTTCTCTGGACTTGCCAAAACACCCCAGTGCTCTAATACACTCTGTATAACCTAGAGAGCACATGTTGGAGTGGGGAGAGGGATATTCCTCACCACTTTCTTTACTAAAGCTTCCACGATGTTCCCCATTTGCTGTTTCCCTTTGCAACTTAACCAATTTCTTTTGCAGTCAGATATCCTCACTATGGGCTCTGCCTTTAGCTGTGCAAATTCCATCAGTGCAGGCAGGCAGAGCTTGGGGTGAGGGGCAGAGGGAATCAGCCCAATTCCTCCCCCAGGAAAGAATATCCTGGTACATTGTCCACACTTTGCCCCAGCAGTGTTAATTTGCATTTCTAACCTCTCCTGGCTGTCTGGAATCCCTGCTTCTCTTCCAGAGCCGCCATTGGATGACTCATATGTGCCCCTCCCACTATCTGCTATTTTATTTTTTTCATATTAACCATATTTTATTAACATTTTATCTGTTAAAGTGTTACCTTGAAAGCTCTTCTGGTTTTGCAAAATCCATCCTAAAGATGAACATCTAAAAAACCATACCAAAATTTTGATATCACTAAGAGTCCCCCACATATATACACAAATAATCCCAATGCTGCACGTGGGAGAAAAAGGGGGATTGTGCAGGACAATGAGGAACAGCAGGAGGAAGAGGAATGTGAGGAAGAGCAGGGACACAGGAGGAGGAGGAGCAGAAACAGGAAGCAGCACAAGGTTCCAGCCCTCCCTGTGTCTGCAGCCTCTCCCCAGCCCCAGGAGCGTTGTCCCCATCACATGCAGCAGGTGACCAGAGAGAGGGATCCCTGATTATCACAGGGGTGAATCTTGATCTTTGTGAGCTTTACTGGGCTAAATGTTGGTGTGTTTTGGTTTGTTTTTTTTTTTTTTAGCAGGGGCTGAATCTTTCTATTTTGGATGGGATTTTGGCCAAATCTTGCTGTTTGGTGAGATTTTCATCTGTGTTGTGATGTTTGGAGGATTTTTGGGCTGAAGCTTGGTGTTTTGCAGGTTCTGACACAAACAGGACACCCAGTGTTTACCTGAGTTGCACTTGGGCAAGGGGGAAACACCCAGCCTAATGCCCTCTCCTCTTGTTTTTCCCCCAAACCAGGACTTTTTATTCCCAAAGTGTGGGCAGATGGAGCAGGAGGAAAAGGCCCAGAGATCCCTCAGGAGGAGGGGCTGCAAACCCAGCCCAGGGAGCTGCGAGGAGGAAAGACCCTCCCTGAGCCGGGAAGGCGGCCGGAGATGCAGGCAGAGCTCAGAGCTGGTGGAGAAGCCTCATGGAGGGGAGAAGCCCCACAAGTGCTTGGAATGTGGGAAGGGTTTCAGCCACTGGTACATTCTGATCAAGCACCAGAGGATGGACCCTGGGGAACGGCCCTACGAGTGTGGGAAATGAGGGAAGGGATTCAGTGACATCTCCCACCTGATGTGACACCAGGTGATCCACTCAGGGGAACGGCCCCACCCCTGCTCAGAATGTGGGCAAAGCTTTAGGCAGAGCTCCTGCCTGAGGAGCCACGAGCGCATCCACGCCGGGGAGAGGCCCTGGGAGTGTCCTGGGTGTGGGAAGAGCTTCTCACAGAGCTCCACCATGACCCAACACCAACGGGGTCACCACTGAGGAAAGGAAAACTGCATCCTTCTGCAAGAGCACTGCTGCAACAGAACCACATCTCACACTCCAGCACTGCAGCCAGCATTTAATGGGGCTGCTCCAGCACCCTGACTGACAGGGTGTCAGGTTGTATTCTGACTTTTACAGTGTTTGGGGTTTAGTTTTTTCTTTGTGGTACTGTATTTTTATTGTAATTTTCCTAGTAAAAGAAGTGTTCTTCCTATTCCCATATCTTTGCCTGAGACCTGCTTAATTTCAAAATGATAATAATTTGCAGGGAGGGGATTTACACTGTCCATTTCAAGAGACACTTCTGCTTTTCTTAGCAGACACTTTGTCTTTCAAACAAAGAGAAATTTTGTCACCCTATGTTTGGCACGAGGGCATCAAGAGAAAAAAGAGTAATAGTTCTTGAGTAACCTAATTTTTGTGTGCTAGATATAAAGCCTCATTGGGTGGCATCATGTGCTCTAGCTTGCCCTGATTCAGGTGGCACATGGTTGTGTCTCTATTTCTCCCATTTGCAGGCCCTTATCTAAACAGGGGCCCTTTAACTAAGGCTGCTGTGGCTGTGTTGGGGGTTGGGGTTTGTTCCCTTCCTTTCTCTCTCTGGAATTTTCCCTGTTATGATGCTAAGGAAGCTTGTTGTGCTGCACCCTAGCTCATGATGGCTGATGGCCAAAGAGCTGGGGGTGTCTGGGCGGGGTCTGGCCCTCGTGCTCCCCGGTGGGTTGCAGGAAGATGTCCGGGGCTGCTCGCTGCCCCCCATCCCAGCCCAGGAGCCGGTTCTGTGCTGTGGGACACTGCACTGCTGCCTGCCCCGCTCCAGCTGCTGCCTCTGCACATGCAGCCGAGTGCCACCAGCCCTGTGCTGAGCGGGGAGTCCTTCCTCCACCCTTCTCCCACCTGGGACGCTGCTGACATTGTCCCAGCCCTCCACAGCTGCACGGGACCTGCCCTGCCCCCAGCACCAGTACTGGGCACAGGAAAAGGGTCTATGGCCAAAAAGGACTGGAACTGAGTTACTGTTCTGTTTGTTCATTTTCATAGCTGCTGTTGTTTTTGTTTGTCTGGTTAGATATATGCTGTTGCTCGTACCCCATATCTCTGCCTGAGAGCTCCTGATTGCAAAATTATAACAATTAAGAGGGAGGGGGTTTACATTCCCCATCCTGGAAGGAGCTCCTGCCTTTCTTGGCAAGTATCTGTCCTCCAAACCACGACAGATTTTGGTGCCCAGTGGGGCCTGAGGGCATTGAGAGCAGGGTGAAAAAAGGAATAACAGTTCTTGAGTTACCTAAGGTTTTGTGTTAGGTGGCACCATGTTGTCCAAGTTAATCTGGCTTGGGCTCCATGTGATCAGAGATACATCTCTCCCATTTGCAAGCACTTATTTGAACATTCGTCCCCTCACCAAAATTACTGTAGCTATTATCTGATTTGTTTGGTGGGTTGATCAGGTGAGGCACTGATGGATTTTTAACTTCCTCTGGAACACAGTCACATGGATCCAGAGTTATCACACTCTAACTGTGTGTGGTTTTGGAGTTACTTCAATAATGGCACTTAGTGTGAGGAAGTGACAGCAGGGGAAATCTTCCCCCAACCCATCACCCAATTTTTTCAGTCCACCCCACCAGTTTTCAAGGAGTTCAGATCCACTTTAAATGCTAATGTTATCATACAGTGACTGGTGTTGCTGATAGGCCTGTTCTATTTAGCATTCAAAGATAAGGGGGGATTGACTGGGATAACAACCCTGATACCTAACCCAGGAAATAGGGATGCTGCCCTAAAGCCTGATGCTGCCCCAGAGCCAGATCCAGCCCCAGAGACTTGGGATGCTGCCCCAGGCCCTGACCATGCCCCACAGCCCACCACAGAAAGGAACCACCTGGAGTGGATGGGGGTTCTAGTGAAGGAGATGGAGGAGATGCTGAAGGAGCACTTTTCCTCAGCTGGTGAGAAACCCTCAACCCTCCCCCTGCTTTAAAGAGGGAGAGTCTGATGGGGCTGCAGTGCCGTGATCCTCCACACTCTGACCATTCTTCTGGCTAGCTCTGAGTCAGAGATGGAGGGAATTTGGCACAGAGAAAGCAAAAGACCAAGGAAGCTCTTCTTCCTGGAATAATCCAAGCTTTATTCCTGAAGGGGTGCAGGGTAAAAAGAGGGCAAACAAAGGAGTGGTGAGGAATTTCAAATCTTAGGTCAGGGGAGGGGAAACTGAGTTGCACCCAATGGGGTTGAACTGGTGGGGAGGGGCTAAGGGAGGGCTGAACCAACTTTACAGAACTTAGGGGAGTACAGTACAAAACATTTTTATCCATCTAAATCAGTGAAATACAACATCTCCCCATTTTTTGTTTAACAAAGTTAAAAGAAATGCATCAGGTTTTCTCTAAAAGGAAAAACAAACATTTTTAAAGCATGTTAAATTTTTTGTGTCTGCTGGAATGTAGCCACATCTTAGGAAGATTTTCTCTCCTCTTTCAGGTGGTGTCTGGTTTTTGAAGCAACAGCTGCTTGCTGCTCATCCCCTTGCTGCTCATCCTGCCAGAGATGGATGCTTGGGGACAAAAGGTTTCACCCACTTCTGGGGAATCCACCGAGGGCCCGAGGGAGTGGCTACACATGCATAAACATGCCCCCAGGTAATGAGCTCACAGGGACCTTGGGTTTCCCAAGTTTCTGGGGTCCTAATCAGGACTGGTGGGTGCTGGGACAGTTTGAACTGATTGCCACTGTTAAAGTGACGTACCACAGGTGGATTCATGTTTTCAAATGAACAATTCAGAAAACTGAGAGTAAGCATGGCTTTGCAGAGCTTCTGCTGTGGAGACATCCACACAGTTGAATTGCTCTGTCTTGGCAGGATCTGCTTGGGCATCTGATGGGCTCCATCACACCTTGGCCTGTGGGGGATGCCAGTTTTATGTTGCACTCCCCACTGCTGGACAAACTCCAGGAACTCCTTGAATGCATATGCTGGGCCATTTATTGCTTAATTTCCCTAGGGATCCCCAGCACTGAAAAGGTTTGCACTAGGTGTTGTTTGGCATGCACAGCCTTTTATCCTGTGTGGGCAGAGGAGAACCTCACCTGAATATGTGTCAATGCTTACATGAACACATTTGAGGTGACCAAAACTGGGAATGTGTGTGGTGTCTGTCTGCCACACTTCACAGCTGCCAACCCCCCACCCAGCGCTGGCATGGCCTGGAGCTGGCAGCTGGGACAGTGGCCACAATGGCTGGAGCCTGACTCTGTGTGAGCTGGAACTGATGGATCACACCTGGCACATTCTGCTGCTATTGCTGGTGGCTCAGCTTTGCTGTTGGAAGATGTCAGAGAGCTGTGCTTTCTCAGCTGGGGCAGCCAGGGACTCTGCCTTACGATTCCCTCCTGTGATCTCGCCTGGCAAATCGGAGTGTGACCTCACATGCACCACACAGAATGGATGCTGACAATGTGAAACTAAATAAATTAGTTTTGAAAGCAACCTGAAGAGATGCTTATTCTCAATGTCTTTGAGAACTGCCTGCTCTGCTCTGGACACTCCCCCTGCCACATAGGCTGAGTCAGTTACCAAATGAATTGGCTCTGAGAACTTCTCAAAGGCTCTCACAGCTGCAGCCAGTTCAGCCACCTGGGGCAACCCCTCCACAAACTCAACATCAGGTTCCCAATGCTGAGTCTGGGGATTTCTCCAGGTCATCATTGACTTGTAGGACACCCTGGACTCATCCCTGAACACTGTGAGAGCTTTGAGTGCCCTCTGGTTCCTTTTCTCACGAGGAATGAGGTGGAATTCCTCATTAAACAATCTGTGAGATGGGGCATGGACTGATATTTGTCCACTGTAGCTGTCCACAGATAATTGGAGGTTGGCATTGCTCTGGAGCAAGTGCTTGAACATTCTTTGCTCAGCATCTCGGGAGAGTTCCTTTCCTCCTAAGAAAGTTTGACCAGGAGGTGAATACAAACCAAGTCACAACCAGCCAACTCACACACTCTTATCCTTGCCTTCCAGATCAGCTGAGCCATCAGCTCTTGTGGCTTGCACTGTTTGATATTTGATAGAGATATTTGGCTAAATCAGTGGGCCAGCTGAGGTGCACATACACCAGTGCAGGCAGCTGGGTAACAAACAGGAGGAGCTGGAGGCCGTGGTGCAGCAGCAGAGCTGGGATGGAGTCACCAGCACAGAAACGTGGTGGGATGACTGGCACAGGTGGAGCACTGCACTGGATGGCTACAAACTCTTCAGAAGAGACAGAGAAGAGAGAAGAGGTGGAGGGGTGGCCCTTTATTTTAGGGAGGTTTTTGGATGTCATAGCTATTGAAACTAACGATGATGAAGTTGAGTCCCGATGGGTGAGGATTAAGGGCAAGGCCAACAAGGCTGACATCCCACTGGGAGTCTGCTACCCCCCATCCCGCCTCTCCCAGTCCCTCCCTTGAACCTTGCGCCCTTCCCGGCTCTCCCAGTTTCACTTCCTGACCCTTGGACGCCGCCAGACCCCCCAGTCTCTGAGTCCCCCCCAGTTCTCCACCTCCTGCTCGTCCTGCGGGGAGTCCTGGGTGGTCCCCAGGGGGATTCAGGGGAATTCCCAGGGTTTCCTCTGTCCCCTCCCCCTCCTCGCGCTCCCCCGGCCACTTTCGCGTCTCCCAAGCTGCGGCTTCGGGATCGGCCCCGGGACCCCCTGAACCCCCGTTCCTGGGCACGGGGACACCCCTGTACTTCCATTTCTGAGCAAACTCCCCTTTCTAGCCACAGAGACCCCCTTAAAGGTTCATTTCGGGACACCGGGACCCCTCTGTACCCCGTTCCCCAGTCCTGAAAACCCCATCACCCCCTTATCTGGAACCCCCTGAATCCCCATTTCTGGGCACTGAGACCCCCCAGAACCTCAATTTTCAGACACCGGGACCCCTTGAACCCCATAACCCGCAAGGAGCACCCCCTGAACCCCATTTCCACCGGGATCCCCCTCTCGGGGACCCAGCCCCCCATTTTCCTTGACCTCGGGACCCCCTGAACCCCGATTACTGCGTATGGGGACTCCCCCCGCACCCCCTAATTCGGCATGGGGACCCCTTGCACCCCCTTCTCGGGCATCCCGCCCTTCCCAGCCCCCAGACCCGCCCTTTTCCTTCCCTTTGCACCCCCAGATCTCCCAAATTTCCGTGTCCCCCCAGTTCTCCAGTCCCGGCGCTTTCTTCAGGGCGGTCCGAGGGGGTCCCAGGTGTTTCTCAGAGAGCTCCAGGGGGGTCGCAGCGGGGATACAGAGGGATCCAGAGGAATTCTCTGGAATTCCCCCTTTTCCCCTCCCCCACCGCGCTGCCTCGGTCATTTTCGCTTCCGCGTCCCAACCCGAGAGACCGGGATCTACCCAACTACCCGTGACGTCACTGACACGTTGAGCTTCCATTGGCGAGCAGGAAATAGCGGCGCCAATGGCGGGGCCGGAGGCGGCTCTGGGGGCGGGGCTAGCGCTGGGGGCGGGGTCAGTTCTGGGGGCGGGATCGCAGCGGAGCAGCGCGATGGCTCCAGCGCTGGGGCTGGGGCTGCTCTTGGGGCTCCTGGGGGACCCGAGAGGCGCGACGAAAGGTGAGTGGGACCCCCGAAACCGGGACCCCCCGAACTTCCATTTCCGGGCACTGGGAATCCTCTAAACCTTGATTCTTGGGCACGGAGAAACCCCTGAACCTTCATTTTGGGTCCTGTTACCTCTCCATCGCCTTTGCCAGCAAAAAGACCTCAGTGAACCCCCATTAATGGGCACGGGGACCCCCCTGAACCCCCATTCCTGGGCACCGGGACCCCCCTGAACAGCAATTCCCGGGCACCGGGACCCCCCTGAAATTCCATTTCCGGGCACTGGGAACCCCGAAATCTCCATTTTGGGTCGTGTGACCCCCCTCGATCCCCTTCCCCAGCACCGGCCCCCTGTACCCCCTGATCTGGCAGGGAGACCCCCCTGAACCCCCATTTTCTGATCACTAGCACTCCCTGAGCTCCCATTTCCGGGCACTGGGAATCCTCTAAACCTTGATTCCCGGGCACGGAGGAACCCTTGAATCGTCATTTTCGGTCCTGTTACCTCTCCATCGCCTTTCCCAGCAGAAAACCCCCCATAACTCCCATTTCTGGGCACCGGCACCCCCCTGAACCTCAATTTTCAGACACCGGGATCCCTTGAACCCCATCACCTGCAAAGAGACCCTCCCCGAACCCCATTTCCTGCACACCCGGATCCCCCTTATCCAGCCCCAGTGCCCCCCTGTACCCCATTTCCCGTCCCTTCCCCTCTCGGGGACCCAGCCCCCCATTTTCTTTGACCTCGGGACCCCCTGAGCCCCCATTACTGGGCATGGGGACTGCCCCCGCACCCCCTAATTTGGCATGGGGACCCCCTGCACCCCCTTCTCGGGCATCCCGCCCTTTCCAGCACCAGACCCGCCCTTTTCCTTCCCTTTGCACCCCCAGATCTCCCAAATTTCCGTGTCCCCCCAGTTCTCCACTCCCGGCACTTTCTTCAGGGCGGTCCGAGGGGGTCCCAGGTGCTTCTCAGAGGGCTCCAGGAGGGACGCAGCGGGGATCCAGAGGGGTCCAGAGGAATTCTCTGGAAATCCCCCGTTTCCCCTCCCCCCCGCGCTCCCTCGGTCACTTTCGCTTTCGGGTCTCTCGAGCAGCGCCACAGCTGCGAGCGGGGACGGCAGCGATGGCTCCAGCGCTGGGGCTGGGGCTGCTCTTGGGGCTCCTGGGGAGCCTGGGGGGCGCGACGAAAGGTCAGTGGGACCCCCCGAAACAGAGACCCCCTGAACCGCAATTCCCGGGCACCGGGACCCCCCTGAACTTCCATTTCCGGGCACCGGGAACCCCCGAAATCTCCAATCCTGGGCAGGGATATCCCGGAAATCTCCATTTTGGGTCGTGTGATCCCCCTCAATCCCCCTCCCCAGCAGCGGCCCCACCAATGTACCCCCTTATTTGGCACGGAGACCCCCCTGTACCCCCATTTTCTGTTCACCAGCACCCCTTGAACCCCCATTTTCGGGCAGCAGAACGTCCTTGAGCCCCGAATTCCGGGAAGGAAACTCCCCCTTAACACACATTCCCCAGCACGGGAACCCCTGAACCCCCATTTTTGGGCACCGGGGCCCCCCTGAACTTCCATTTCTGCGCACTGGGAACCCCCTAACCCACCATTCCCGGGCAGGTGAACCCCCGAAATCTACATTTTGCGTCGTGTGACCCCCCTCGATCCCCGAACCCAGCACCTAACCCCTTATCTGACACGGAGACCCCCCTGAACCCCCCTGTTCTTGTCATCAGCACCCCCTGAACCCCCATTTCCGGGCACTGGGAATCCTCTAAACCTTGATTCCCGGGCACGGAGAAACCACTGAATCGTCATTTTCGGTCTTGTTACCTCTCCATCGCCTTTCCCAGCAGAAAACCCTCCGTGAACCCCCATTTCTGTGCATCGGGACCCCCCTAAACCCCCTCATCTGGCACTGGGACCCCCCCTGAACCCCCATTCCCGGGCACTGCGATACCCCCGAATCTCCATTTCCGTGCCTGGGACCCCCCTGCAGCCCCTTTTCGGGCATCCCGCTTTTCCCAGACCCGAGTCCCGCCCTTTTCCTTGACCTTTGGACCCCCCGAACCTCCCAACTTTCCGTGTCCCCCCCTTTTTCCACTCCCGGCGCTTCCCAAAACGGGGTCCCAGAGGGTCCCAGGGGTCTCAGGGAGGGTCTCAGCGGGGATCCAATGGGATCCAGATGAACTCCCTGGAATTCCCCCTTTCCCCCGTCCCCTCCCCCATCGCGCTCTCCCTGTTCCGCTTCCTGCCCCCCCCAAATCTCTGTGTTCCCCCAGATCTCCACCCCCTGCTCGTCCTGCGGGGGGTCCCAGGGGGTCTGGGAGGGTTCCTGGGGTATCGTGGACGCTCCCAAGGGGGATTCTTGGTTCTGAGACCCCCTTGAATTCCCAGTCCCACTGGAAAGGAAGGCACTTCCCTGCACTCCCTTATCCAGTACCAATCCCCCCCTGCACCCCCTTTCCCATCCATCCCACCTTCCCCAGCTCCAGACCCATATTTTCCTTAACTCTGAGACCCTCTGGACCTCCATTCCTGCTTTTCTCAGCCTCCAGCCTCCCTTTCCCTCTGCATCAAGGACCCCCAAACGCCCCATTCCAGCCATCCCAGGTCTCCCCACCTTGTGACCCCTCTTTCCTTGCCACTGGGGATTCCCTTGATCCCTTATCTCACTTCTACCGGTCCTTGTCTCCTCTTTTCCTTGACACTGGGAGTTCCCTGAGCCACCATTCCTGGCCACTGGGGTCCCATGCACTCCCTTCCCAGCTCTCCTAGTTCCCCTTTCAGTGATCCATGACCCCTCAGCCCCCAAAATCTCCTTGTCCCCCCAGTTCTCCACTCCATGCACTACCTGGATGTGTCAGTGTCAGAGCCCAGCCCGGGGATCCCCCAGTTCATGTCCATTGGGTACCTGGATGGGATCCCCTTCACACGCTACGACAGCGAGCGGGGCCGGATGGAGCCGCTGACACAGTGGATGAAGGACGGAGCAGAGCTGGAATATTGGGATGGGAACACCCAGATCTGCGTGAGGAACCAGCACGTGGCTGCCAGGAGCCTGGAGGGTGCGCAGAACCGGTACAACCAGAGCAGGGGTGAGTGGGGGGATCTGTGGGGCTGGGATGTGGATGGATGGCTTGGGATGGGATCTGTGGGGCTGGAGTGGGGATCTATAGTGCTTGAATGGGATTTATCGGGCTTGGATGTGGATTCACAGAGTGCCAAGAGGCTGAGATTGTGATCCATTAGGCTGGTATGGGATATCTTGTGCTGCATGGGTTGGGATGGGATCCATGGTGTTGGGATGGGGCTCTGTGGGCCTGGGACACAATTCCATGAGTCTCTGTGGGTACAATTCCCCCAGGTTTTCACACATGTTTGCGAGTTTCTGGCTGTGACCTCCTGTCCGACGGGAGCATCTGTGGATCCTGCCGGGATGGCTACGACGGGCAGGATTTCATCTCCTTTGACCTGGAATCCAGGAGATTCGTGGCGGCCGACAGCGCTGCTGAGGTCACCAGGAGGTACTGGGAAGGTGAAACGAATGTGGCTGAGAGGGGGACGAATTACCTGGGGCACATCTGCCCAGAGTGGCTCCAGAGATACGTCGGATATGGGCAGAAGGAGCTGGACCGCAAAGGTGGGAGCAGAATTCCTGTGGGAATGTGAGATTTGGGAATGGAGGACTTGGGAACCCTATATTTCCTGTGGGAATTCCATGGGCAGATCTCACCCCTGTTCCATTCCCATGGAATTCCATGGGCACATAAAAACCCCATCCCATTCCAGCAGGAATTCCATGGGCAGATCTCACCTCCATCCCATTCTTGTGAGAATTCCATGTGCAAATCTCACCCCTATCCCATTCCCATGGAGTTCCATGGGCAGATCATACCCCCATCCCATTCCCATGGAATTCCATGGATGTCACTCACCGTTATCCCATTCCAGAGCCCCTGATGTCCATGTGTCTGGAAAAGAGGAACACGGGATGCTGATCTTGTCCTGCCACGCGTACGGATTCTACCCCAAGGCCATCGAGGTCAACTGGATGAAGGGGGATGAAATCCGGGATCAGGAGATGGAGTGGGGCGGGGTCGTTCCCAACAGCGACGGCACCTTCCACACCTGGGCCAGGATCGAGGCGCGGCCGGAGGAGCAGGAGCAGTACCGGTGCCGGGTGGAGCATCCCGGAATGTCGGAGCCCGGGATCTTCGCTTGGGGTGAGGCTGGGAATGTGGAATGTGGGAATTGGGGAGTTGGAATTCCCAGATGGGGGTTCCCCTCCTCCTCCTCCTCACCATCCCACAATTCCCAGAGCCGACATCTGGCGGGAATCTCACCGTGGTGGTTGCTGTGTCCATTGTTGCCATCACCATCCTCATTGTCCTCATTGGATTTGTCGTCTGGAAGCTCCAATCCGGTAACACACGGATGGGGGTCAGGAAGGGGCACAGATCCACCCAGCACCGTTCTGGGAATCCTGTGCCACTGACGCTGATCCCACTGTTTTTCCACAGGGAAGAGGGACATGAATGGATATAACATGGCAGCCGTTGAGTTCCAGTGATGGATCCAGCTCTGGATCCCCTCCATGTGGATCCCAGAATGTATCCTGGGGTTAATCCCAGTGTGTGATCCGTGCTGGAATCTCATGGATCTTCCTTTTCTGCTGGGAATGACTGCAGGAATGGAGCAGGGTCAGGGTGGGATTCCAGATGGGGATTGGGGCAGAATTGACAGATTGGGATCAGGGAGGGATTCCAGATTAGAGCAGGAGTCCAGAGCAGGATGAGATTGAATTGTGGCATGGGATCAGGGCTGGGTTCTGTAGTAGGATAAGTTGGGATGGATGGATGGATGATGTATGATGGATGGATGCATAGCTGGAAGATGGATGACGGGGGGATGGATCATGGGTGGATGATGGATGATGAATGGATAGATGGATGCATGTTGGATGCATGGATGGATGAATGCATGGATGATGGTTGGATGATGGATAGATGATGGATGATGCATGGCTGGATGATGGATGGTTGGATGGATGGATGGATGGGTGGATGAAGGATGGATGGTTGGATGGATAGATGGATGATGAATGGATGATGGATGAATGATGGATGATGGGAGGATGGATCATGGGCGGATGATGAATGGATGGATGGATGATAGATGGGTGGATGGTTGCATGGATGATGGATGGATGATGGATAGATGGGTGGATGGATGCACAGATGGATAGATGATGGATGGAGCAGATTTGGAGCAGGATGGATGGAGAGGGATCAGGTTGGCATTCCAGAGAGGGATTGGGCCAGGGTCTTTGGGACGAGGTTGGGTGGGATGGATGGAGCAGGATTGGTGCAAGATGGATGGAGAGGGATCACATGGTTTGAATGGAGCAGGATTAGAGCAGGCTCAGGTGGGATTCTGGAGCAGCTCCTGCTCTCCATGGGCTCCAGCCAGGTGCATCCTGTGGTATGGGGACAGGGACAGGGTGACACTGTGACCCTTTGTCATCCCAGCAGGAGTCACTGCCTGAACAATCCATGGAACTGGATCCGGCCCCTTCCCTTTTCCCAGGAAACCGAGAGCTGCCAGCAGAGCTCATCCCCGCTGCTCCCACCCACCCACAGCTCCTGCTAACAGATGAATTTCCCATTCTCCAGTGTTTTAAAGCCAAGAACCACAAATATTCCCAATGCTTTAGTTCTGGTGTGAAATTATCCTGGTTTGAGCAATAAATCCTCCTGGGGCAAAAAAATCTGGCTTCCCTTCTCCAGTGGCCAGCAATTCCTCTCTGGAAACCAGCAATTGAAATGGGGACCCTGGGGACAGGGATGAGGACAACTGGGAGCAGGGATGGGGACACTAAGATGGGATAGGTACAGCAGAGACAGAGATGGGAACAGCAGGAATGGGAATAGGGACACCAGGAACTGGGATAGTGACACCAGGACTGGAACTGGGACTTGCCAGCCACGCCTGGCTCTACCTCCCAGGACTCATTTCCCACTCGTGTCTGAGGTGTCCCCAGGAGGGTTTGGCCACTTCGGGCTCCTGGAGGGACAGTGGGATGGAGGGAAAGGTTAGGGTGAATCAAGGGCCTGGAAGAATTAAAAGGCTTAAGAGTATAGCTACAAGGATAAAACCAATATATATTGATTAAGAGTTTAGAAAGAAGAATAGAACCTGAGTAGAAGGGCTAATTATTAGCAGATGGAGCTGGTTCGAGCTAAGACAAGAAATCATTTGCTTGACTTTGTTGTGTTTGTAGAAGCAGGATGGGAGGATAAGGCATTGTAAACATGAAGAAACCATAACTGCACTGGGCCCCAAAACCAGTCAGAAACTGGCTGGGGAGTTTGGACTGTGGCCAAGGGACCAGAGAGCCTGCCAACAAGATGTGAGAGTCCGTGTGAGCCTCTCGTCTGTTTCTGCCCAACGACCCTCGCCTGAGGCCTGCGCTGGCCAGGGATGGGAGGAACGCCAAGTGACTGTTCCGCAGGTGATGCCTACCAGGACTGGTTTCTCATGAAAACTAGTCACGGGGCGCTGACTCAACAAAGCTCCCACAGATGGAAGAACAATGGACTGGTCAGTATGGGCTGCCCTGCGTGTGTTCATGACAACAAAGATGGTTTGGTGTGCCTTGAAGCGTCCTGTTTCCACCTCTTCCTCAGCGTAACGATCTCCACATACAATAGTCCATAAATCTTCCCACCTTTTGGCCAGCAGCCACTCGCTTTAGGAAAGGACTATAAAAGTGACTTTCTCAGAGGAGACCCCCGAGATCTCCCCAGACGGCAACAGACATCTATTGGCTGGCTCCACGAGGATTCGTCTGCCCATCTTGGTAGCTATAATCCCGACCCCCCTTTCTCTCTCTCTCTCTCTCTCTCTCTGTCCCACTATCGCATTTTGGTTGGCAATAAATAAAGTGCATTTCTGTAAATGTAAACTGGTTTTGTCCCCTGATGTGTCTTTGGCGCTCTGAGATCCATAAAAGAACCAATCACGACTCCTGCTCGGGTTGGGCGGATCGTGACACAACTCAACAGCACACAGCCAGCAGTATCAGATGAATCAAGATGCCATTATCCCCACCCATAAAATTTTGGCTAGAAAGTCAAAGGGTGCTCAGTAAAACCCACTCACCCTTCAACAGCCCCAGTTTGCCTGTGGGCAAGTCTAACAGACAATAGAAATTTACTGTAGGCTGTTGTGCCTTGAATGAAGTGACTCCACTGTGGGAGCTAAGACAGAGTACTGTGGATTTAATCAGCATAAGCAGCTTGATAAACAAGATGCCTTGGCAAGAGCAAACAGAGCCTTGAAGACACCATGAAGATTGGATCAACACTGGCGACAGGAAAGAAGAATGAATCAAGTAGAAATATTGCAAAATGTGTAAGCTTGTCTGTATGACGTTTAACCAAACCAATGTAGTAAAAAATGACCAGTTTTCCTAAAAAAGGTATATAAGCACGTGTAGCTGAGAGTAAATTTGGATTCTGATCAGCAGTCAGTAGACCCCCTCTCTCTCCCAGTTGTTGATTCTCCAGTGCTGAGCGCTGCCGTGCTGGACACGCTGGATCTCCAGGAGGAGCTGGAGCCCAAGGCAGCAAAGTGGCACCATTGACATTGCCAATGCATTTTTTCCATTCCTTTGGCTGCAGAGTGCAGGCCTCAGTTTGCTTTCACCTGGAGGGACGTGCAGTACACCTGGAACCGACTGCCCCAGGGGTGGAAACAGCCCCACCATCTGCCATGGGCTGATCCAGGCTGCACTGGAAAAGGGCAAAGCTCCAAAACATCTGCAATACATCAATAACAGAATTGTGCAGAGGAACAGGGCAATAAAAGTATTTGAGAAAGGAGAGAGGATCATCCAGATTCTGCTGGAAAGAGGTTTTGCCATCGAGAAGAGCAAAGTCAAGGGACCTGCCTGAGAGATCCAGTTCCTGGGAGTAGAGTGGCAAGATGGACAGAGCCAGATCCCCACTGAAATGATCAATGAGATCATCACAGTGTCTCCACCAAGCAGCAAGAAGGAAACACAAGCTTTCCTAGGGGCCTTAGGTTTTTAGAGAATGCATTCCTGAATGCAGCCAGATTGTGAGCCCTCCCTCCCTGATCACCCTAACAAAACCAATTCCAGCTGTGGCCCTGAACAGCAACAAACCTTCACCCAGAGCAAGCAGAAAATCGCTCATGCAGTGCCCTTAGCCCAGTCAGGACGGGACCAGAGGTGAGGAATGTACTTTACTCTGCAGCCAAGAACAACGGCTTGTCCTGGAGCCTTTAGCAGAAGGAGCCAGGGGAGATTCAAGACCGAGCACTAGAATTCTAGAGCCAAAGTTACAAAAAGTCTGACGCAAACTACACTCACAAAAAAAAAAAAAAAACCCAAAAAAACCCAACAAAATCTTATCCACCTATAGTAAGAAAGTTCAAGCCACCTCAAAAGAAATTGTCACAAAAGCATAGCTCCTCCTGGCACCCTGACTCCCAGTGCTGGGGTGGATGTTTAAAGAAAAGGCTCCTCTACCCACCACGCCACCCACACCACATGGAGCCCATGGATTGCTCTCATCACACAGCACGGGCGGATTAGAAACACAAATCACCCTGAAATTTTAAAAACACTTAAAACCGGACACAAGATAAAAACTTTAGTCTCACTAACAAGAAGGAGCAGAAACAAGTAACCCAGGCTAAAAAGCTCCACCATACAACCAACTAGCAGCACAAGAAACACACTGAGCTCTTGTCACTGACAGTTTCTGTCTCATGGTTGAGATGAACCAGAAGTGGAAAGTGGCCACAGGGAGCCCCACACGACGAGTCACACAAGCTACTGAAGGAGAAGGTGAATCAAGTGCACTTGCTGAACTCAAAGCCATTCAGCTGGCCCTGGAACTGCTGAAAGAGAGAACTGGCCAAAGCTCTACCTTTATACTGAATCATAAATAGTAACCAATGCTTTGTGGAGTTAGCTAGAAAGGTAAAAAAAGGCCAGCGAGCAACACAAAGGAAAACCAATTGAGGCTGCTGATGAGTGCAAAAACATTGCCACTCAGACAAACTCTCTGTAAAAGTCCATCATGTGGATGGCCACATCCCCTAAAGTCAGGCTAATAAAGAACACTAAAACAATGAGCAAGTAGATCAAGCTGCAAAAAAAGAGATGTCACCAATAAATTTAAATTAGCAACATAAGGGAGAGTTGTTCCTAGCTCAATAGGCCCATAGTGCCTCAAACCATCAAGGCAAAAATGCCACCTATAAGTAGGCACAAAACTGAAAAGGAGATGTAACCATAAGTTGCATTTCTCAAGTTATCCATGACTGTAAGATGTGCTAAAATCAAGCAAGCCAAGCTGATAAGGCCTCTCTAATACAGGCAGCAGTATTCCAAATAAAAGTATAAAGAAGCCGAGCAAATGAACTACATCACACTGCCTCAAACCCCCCAAGGCAAGTGCTATGTGATCACAATTGTAGAAGCCAGCACTGGATCATTAGAAACCTACCCTGTACCTCACACTACTACTCAAAACACCGTCTGAAGCCCAAAAAAGCAAGTCCTATAAAGACACAGCACCCCTGAGAGAATCGTCAGACAATAGGACCCATTTCAAGAACAGCCTTAGAAACACCTCAGCCAAAAACCAGGATATTGAA
Organism: Erithacus rubecula; assembly: GCF_903797595.1. Classification (NCBI taxonomy): domain Eukaryota; kingdom Metazoa; phylum Chordata; class Aves; order Passeriformes; family Muscicapidae; genus Erithacus; species Erithacus rubecula. The sequence continues at coordinate 47,053 of NW_027636053.1, read as the reverse complement.
TAAATAGATCATATCCCTTATCACACACCAGCTGCCAGGAAAGTTGAACTGTACAACAGACTACAGCAAATTACCCTAACGGCACTTGGCAGGGAAACATCCAAAAATTGAGAAATGAACTTAACAAAAGCCACCTAAATAGCCAACATCTGAGAGTCCATCACTCAAGCAAGTCCTGCCCAGTCTGAAGCCTTGCACACACTGTATGGGGATAAAGTCCCTGTAGGACACATAAAAGGTGTTTTAAGACTGTTTAGATTAGGCTCACCTCAAGGAAAGGCAAACCAATCCATACAATTGTTTTTGCTCAAAATCCCAGCTACACTTAGTAGGTAATGCAGAAAGATAAAGAAACCCATTGAGTACCACAGAAAAACATAATCTTAAGTGAGAACTGTGTGTAAAGTTTCACTGTGGATAAAAATATATAGCAGAGTTGAAAGAAGGTATTAATTAAGGTAGGATGCAGATGGTAATAGAATAAGGAGTAGGTAATGCCTTAAGCTGCAATGCAAGATGCAAGCAGAAGTATACATTCTATCAGCATCTGCTGAAACCAGGTGGAGCAGGGCTCCTTATCTCTTCCATGACCCATCCCTCAGAACTCCTCCCCACAAGGAGTTATACCTTATGGGAGATGCCCCAACCATGGAGAAAAGCCAAGTATTTCCTACCTAAATAAAATCTGAAATTTGAAACATCAGAGCAGCCTTTCCCACTAAATTCCCAGAAGAAGACCAGGCCTATCTTCATCACCACTAGATGTTAAAAAAGTAACTACACCCTTCTCCAAAATCATTGCTTCAACAAAACCACATCGGCCCCTCCAAGAAAACTACAGGTACCATTATTCAGAATGTAACCAACACCCTGAGCAACAGGGTTACAGGTTGTATTCTGACCTTGCCAGTGTTTTGGTCTTTATATCACTATACTTTTATTTTCATTTCCCAGTGAAAAACTGCTATTCTAAATCCCATATCTTTGCTGAGAGCTCTTTAATTTCCAAGTCATATTAATTTAGAGGGAGGGAGTTTACATTTTCCGTTTCAAGAGAAGCTCCAGAGCTCCTCAGCAGACACCTGTCTTTCAAACCAAGACAGTGCCCTGCTGCAGCTCCATCCCCATGGCAGGATCCGCGCTGGATGATCCCCAGGGACCCCCGGTGGGCAGAGCCCCCCTGAGCCCTGGTGCTGCTGATCCGTGTTGGGAAGACACCTGGCTGGGGGCTGCACATCCTCCCCGTGGCCTGGATTTTCTCTGCATTTCTCTTTGTCCTTCCCAAACACCCAAAAACAGGGTAAAAATAGAGATGTGAAATAACGACCTGCTTGGGGACACGGGGGGATCTTCCAGGGGATGCGGGGGACGCTCGGTTCCAGGGATTTGAGGGGTCCTGGGAGGGACCTGGGGCTTGCTCAGGGCGTTGGGCACCCCAGTTCCAGCGGCTCTGGCTGCGCTGGGAGACGGCTGGGAGAGGAGGAGCGGGAAGAGACGGAAGAGAAGCAGCGGGTGGAAGAGGAGGGACACAGGAAAAGCGGCAGGAAGAGGAGGAGCGATTTTGGAACCACGCTCCTCTCCCGCTCGCCCACACGGACCGCAGCGTCCCCCGGGAGTGACAAAATCGCCCCCCCAAGAACCCGCAGGTGAGCGAGGAGGGGGAGCTCGCCCCAAATCCGTCATGGGGGGCTCCGGGAGGGGTTTTTTTTGCGGTTCAGGGGATGTTTTGATTTGCAGGAGCCCAAAACCGAGCCCCGGAGCGGGGAGAGCTCAGAGGGGCGATCCCGGATCCGGAGGACCCCCGGCAGCCTGGAGGGGTGCGGGAGGTTGGTGCTGAGCGGGCTCCGGGCCCCCGAGGCTGAAAGGGGCGCTGACTGCTCCAGCTGCCCTTGGGCAGCTCCACCATCAAACCCAACGCGCTCAGCCCTTGCTTTCCTCCCCAAACCAGAATTTCCCAAACCTTGTCTGCATTGAGGAGGAGGAGGCTGTGAGGACGAGATCGATGGTGCGGGAACCCCAGGCAGGTGAGGAGGAAGTCAGTGCCCCTTTCTCCCTGTGTCCCGCTCCATCTCCCAGCCCAGCACGGCCCCGGCTGCAGCGCAGCCCTGGGGGGATCTCCTTGCCCTTGCCTCTGGCACGGAGGCAAATCCCATCCTGTCCTTGTCCTTCCTCCCCCAGACAAGGAGCTGAGCACGGACAGCAGGGAGGACAAATCCCCGCGGCACAGCCTCGGGCAAGAGGCCGTTTGCAGCGGCTCCACGGTGCAGGAATGCAACGGGGAGGAAAAGCCCCGCAGATCCCGCAGCAGGAGGGGCTGCAAACGCACAGCCCGGGGATCCCAGCAGGAAAGAGCCAGCCCGGGCCGGGGAGGCGGCCGGAGCTCGGAGCTGGGGCTGCATGAGCAGCTTCACCATGGGGAGAAGCCCCACAAGTGCTCGGAATGTGGGAAGGGCTTCAGGAGGAGATGGGACATGATCAGACACCGGAGAATCCACACGGGGGAACGGCCCTATGAGTGTGGGGAGTGTGGGAAGAGATTCAGAGTGAGCTCACACCTGACTGAGCACCAGAGGATCCACATGGGGGAGAGGCCTCACGAGTGTGATAAATGCAGGAAGAGGTTTCACACCAGCTCCAATCTTCTCAAGCACTCTCGCATACACAGGGATGAGAGGCCCTTCTGCTGCCCTGACTGCAGGAAGAGTTTCAAGTGCAACTCACATCTCATGATCCACCGGCTCGTCCACACGGGGGAGAGGTCCTATGAGTGTGATAAATGCAGGAAGAGGTTTCAGGGAAGCAGCAGTCTTGTCCTGCACTATCGTACTCACTGGGATGAGAGACCTTATGAGTGTCATGACTGCGGGAAGGGCTTCAAGCACAACTCCACCCTCACTGTCCACCGGCGCATCCACACTGGGGAGAGACCCTACAAGTGTCCTGTGTGTGGGAAGAGCTTCTCACAGAGCTCTCACTTGACCAGACACCAACGTAGTCTCCACTGAGGGAAGCCCTGCAAGTGCCCTGAGTGTGGGAAGAGCTTCGTGCATTGCTGCAGCTCCATCCCCATGGCAGGATCCGTGCTGGATTATCCCCAGTGACCCCCGGTGGGCAGAGCTCCCCTGAGCCCTGGTGCTGCTGATCCGTGTTGGAAAGACACCTGGCTGGGGGCTCCACATCCTCTTGTCTCCCCATTCCCTGAATTTTCTTTGCATTTCTCCCTGTCATTCCAAAACACCCAGAACTGGGGTAAAAGAATGTGCTTGGGGACATGGGGGGATCTTCCAGGGGATGTGGGGAAAGCTGCATTCCAGGGATTTAAAGAGTCCTTGGGGGTTGCTCAGGGCATTGGGCACCCCAGGCCCAGCAGCTCCAGCTGCACTGGGAGACCCTAGCTGAGGTTCTTGCACAACTGATCAACGACCCACTGCCCTGACACTGTCCCCATGTCCCCCTGTCCCAGCTCCTGCTGTCCCCTGTCCAGGATCCCCCTCTCCACCCTTCAGTCCCCTTGCCCCTGGCTCATTCCTATCTCACCCCACTGTCACTCCTGTCCTGCTCCAATCTCAGTCTAAATCCCATTCCTGGTTTCATTCCCTGTCCATGTCTCGTATTCTCTGCCTGGCTGCCGTTCACATATTCCCAGTCCAATATTCCATGTGCTTTTTCCCTTCTTGTATTCCCAGTCCTACTCCCATTCCCATATTTCCATTTCTATATTTCCAGTCCCCTTCCCATATTCCCATTGCCAATCCTGTTCCTGTATTGCCATTTCCATTCCTTGTCATATGTTGTTAATCCCCATCCCATATCATCTCCCCAGTTATTATTTTCGTATTCCCAGTTCCTGTTTTCGCTCCCGTTTCCATGTCCCTGTCCCCATTCCCAGTTCCATTCCCAGTGCCTGTCCCCATTCCCAGTGCCTGTCCCCATTCCCAGTGCCTGTCCCCATTCCCAGTTCCATTCCCAGTGCCTGTCCCCATTCCCAGTTGTTGGAATGTGTAACACAGAAGTCTCTTTGAGTCCCTCTGAGAGAGAACAGAATGGAAGAATTAAATTCAAAACATTTTCAGAAATGAACTATATTAAGCCACACCAACATGACATAGATCTCTAAGGTTTAAAGAAGTAGAAATATTAAGTTACATAGATATTATGTAGAAATGTAAATCATAGTGTGAAATAGGTAGAAATATGTTTTAAATGTCCTAAGAAGTAACAGCAGTAGAATCTCATGTAAAAAAAACAAAGCTGCATTGAAAGCTTAAAAGCACAGTTCTTGACAGAATAAAAGTAGAATAAAATTTTTTTATATTCTTCCCATTAAACAGATAGGCCACGTGCACAACTTAGACGTAAATGTTCGTATTAGAAAACCAGAATTCTAATAGGTTTAGGAGAAATGCTTCAGGTTTCTGGTTTTGGCTCACTGGGTAATTTGTCAATAAAAATCTGTGTACTGGAGCCAGAGCTCCCTCTTGCTCCTCTCTTGTTGCTCTCTCTTCCTCCACCACCATCATCATCACCACTACCAGCACGGGAGAGAAGAAGAAGAGGAAGATGAAGAAGAGAAGAACAGAAGAAGAAAGGCCAGGGAGCATCTGCCTCTGGAGACTCTGCACCAGCCGCAGCTTCGACCTCTTGCAGCAGAGAGCTGCTCCTGCTTCCATCGGGACTTTATGGCAGAGAGATTGAACAGGGACTGGAGAGCCTTGGGCTCTTTGCCTTTGGAGCCTGACGTGCCTTGACAAGAAACAACTTTACAGCAGCCAGCAGCTGCTCTGCTCTGGGAAGATCTAAAGCCACAACCAATCCCCACAGCCGGTGCCAGTCCCTGTCCCCATTCCCGGTTCTAGTTCTTGTCCCTGTCCTGTATTCTGGCTCTGGGTCCCACAGTCCTGGTTCCTATTCCCACTCCAGGTCCGGAATTGCTGCACTCAGTCCTCATTCTGTAACAGTGTATGTGTAAGGCTTTGCTAATCCAACCTTGCTAGATTAGGGAACACAGCCAAAAGACCACTGAAACTTGCTTAAGGAAGATTATGTCTTAAATTACCATAAGCATCCTGTAGGTGCCCCGTTTGTGGATGCTGGCAAAAAAAGATAGGAAAAATTCAACCAATGGCTAAGAGAGGAAGACCACGGCCTTCCTTCCCATAACCACCAGGAGCCAGAAGAGCCCCCAGCAACTGGCTGCACAGACACAGAAAGAACTTGAGAAGATGCTGAAAGGCACAGACATGGGAGAAGATGAAAATAACAGACGGACTGACACGGAGTGGGGTGCGTGCCGTTGGTGGAGCGGAGACTCCCCGGACGCCCAACGCTGATTTGCTTGCTGCCACTTGCTCAATAAATTTTCTATTTCCATCTATTGTTTAGTTTATTATAGATGAATTTATGTAGAAGATGTTACACTTCCTAAAGCAGACCCCTGGGATTCCATCCCATGAAACAAAGAAATTCCTTCAAACGAAATCCCCCCTCCCTTACCAAAAACCCCGGATTTCTATTGGCTCTTAGGATTTCTATTGGCTCTTAAAGTTACAAGTTAATTGGTTCTTTTCTTACTTAGAGTTTTAAGATAATTGGTTAGTTTGTAAGTTGTAGTTTTTATTGGTTAGAAACTCAATCCTTTGGAAACCTATATAAAGTGTTTTGTTATCTGATATAATTAGACCATTGCCAGCATTCCCTTCGAGGACAATAAAGTTATCCTTGGAACTCTGCAGCACGATCTCAAGCCTTTCTTCTTCGCTAGTGAGTAGCTGGGGGCTCTTCATCTGGGGTTCAGAAGTACCTGGACTCAGGGCTGCAGACCCCGGGGCTGGAAAATACCCAACCCTAAAAAAACAGCTACAAATTTATAATAGGCTGAGGGTGGTGCTGTGCCAGTGCCGCCCATCCCACCCCTGTGCAGGAGCCTGGCTGAAGCTGCTGAGCTGGCACAGCCCGTCTCCTCTCCCCGTCGTGTGTTCACAGCAATCCCGGGAGCCGAGCCCCCCTTTCCCCACAGCGCGGCAGCTTCCCCCATTATCAATGAAATGCTTCATCAACACAAATTATGACCATTTCTAGGACCATCATTTAAATTGTAAAATTTGATCTGAGTCAAAATTTCCTTTATATATAGGGAAAAACAGGATTTCTTTATATGCTTGATTTTTAAGGCTCGGACTTAGTTTCTGTATTTAATTTCAAAACCATTGTATTAAGAGTATGAATTCTGTATTACAGAATGATTTTTATTCTGTTTTATTATTTAACTTGAATTCTTTCAACATTGCAAACAAATTTTGGAAAGCCTCCAGACATACCTTTGAATCAAATGTATGACGATAATCAGTTAAGTTGTGACTTTAATGTTCATTTGTTTTCTTAATTTTCTCTTATTTTAGCAGATCTTGTATGACCTTATCCTGTACTGTCTCATGATTTTAAGTATTTTTCAGAATTCCAAGAAAATTACCTTAGCTTCATTGAAAGCCTCTTCTGAATTTCTAGTCTTGCAGTTTTCCCGAGTGTTATCACAGAAGCACTCCAGCAGCCTGCCATGTTCAAAGCATCTCATCCTGAGGAAGAACTTCAGAGACAATGAGCTGCTGAAGAAATCTGATTTCTTTCTCACCCTGAAATGTTTAATTGTAGCTTTTAAGAGTCTTGTTTTTTTTAATAAAAAAATGTCAGGGAGTTCTCTTCCAATTAGAATTTAGGCTCTGGCCAGGTCTTAATTCTACCTGGAAGGGAAATTCTGCAAACCCAGGTGTTTTCTGCACCAAAACAATATTCCAGTCAGTTTGATTTGGCAATTTGACCCTATCAATATGGCAGCTGAAGCTAATTTTAGGGTAAATTCGATGCTTATTTTCTAGAGATGACCATCTAATTCCTCATTGAATCAAGGCTTGTCAGCTCTTTGAGACACTGGGGTGATGACAGTTTGTTAAGGATTGATGATTATCTAATTTTATAAATGTATGAGCATTATTTAAATTATTGTTGACTATTGTATTGGGTTTTACCTGCAGAAGATTGTGAACTTTGAATTTGCTGTGCTTAAAAAAAAAAAAAAAAAAAAAAAAAGAGGGGGAAACAATAGCATTGTAGAATTTTTTGTTAGATAATAGTTAAAGGAAAATATGAAGTTCAATTATACGTTATGCTTATGCTTTGCTTTGCTTGCTTTTAGTAGTACAGATTTGTCAATTAACCAACTTAAAGTAAATGTTTAAGTAACTTTTGTTAATGTATTAAGTTTAAATATCATATGTCTCTCCAATACAACCCCAGAAAAACTCCTTTTCACTCGATTAGCTATCCTTGTAGTTTTGTTCCTGAATGAAGCAAGTGAAGTTTTGTTTTGATGTCCAGGTGAAAGGAGCAGGGCTGGCCAAGACCCTCCTCAAATAGTCAAGGTCAAAAACTGGGTTGGCCTCTTGTGTTTGCCATCAAGAAGATTTTTAGCTCTGCTGCTGGCTGCAACCCACCAGGCATTGAGTGGTGGGGGCACACACCATGCCAGATCTTGATGAAAAGGATGGCCTCTGCTCCCAAAGGGACAACCAGGAAGAGAAAATAACCCAAGTACCTGCAAGTGCTATGAGTCACAGAATGGTACAGTTTGGATGGTTTGCTTAGTGGATTGGAATTCAGTATCATGGATGGAAAAGTTTTTTAGTGCTAATCATAGTGCCTTGTTTCCTCCATGCACTTGACAAATGATTAATAAGTCTGTTAAGGGAATCTTTATGGTTCTAAGATGTTGGAGTCAGTGAGTTAGGGGTCTCTGAATTCTTCAGAGAGAAACCAGAATGCAGGGATTGAATAAGGTTTAGAGTGAGTTCTGATGCTTTTAGTAAGTAAAAGTTTTCAAATGTCACAGAGGTAGAATGTGTTCTGCTGAAGGTTGCAAACATAGTGTTATCTTCAGTAGAGGCTCCAGGCCTACAGTTGTAGACAGGACTTAGACATAATAGAGTTATAGTAAGAATATTGCTTGCATTTCATAGATAATAACAAGATAGAGTGTATGCGTAGTGTTATACGTAACCTGGTGTGCTAAGAAACTAGAATTCTAATAGGTTAAAAAGTGGTGGTCTGAGTTTGCATCTTAGCTTCTTATATAGGGAAAATCCTATATAAGAGTAAGTATTGGAAGAGCGGCTGCTTTTAGCTATTGGCTTTTGCCAGGGCTTCTAGCCATTCCCTTATTGCTTATTGCTGCTGCTTTTACCATTGCTTTTGCTATTGCCTGTTGAGACTGGTGTGCTTTGTAATAAATAATCTTTTAACTATTTGCTGATTTGCTTATTTAAGATCACCCGACAAGTAGGAGCCTATAGAGCACTGGGCGTCAGAAAGAACCCCACAGGTTTCCACCTCACTGTATCCAAAATCTTGCTCTTTGCCCTAAACCATCACCTTTGGCTATGAAAGACACTCTTTTGTAACAGCAAATCAAACTTATGCGATCACTAAAGTTGGAAAAGACCTCCAAGATTTTTCAGTATTCCTTGATGCCACCAGAAGACAGGACTGAAAGCAGAAGATTTTCTGGGGTTGAAAGTCAACAAATCCACTCTTCCAAAGGAATTCCCAATGTTGGTTTGTGTCCCAATGGATGTTCCCACCCCTGCCCACAGGGAGACAGGATGATGCAGAGTCCCCCCAGCCAGGTGTCTTCCCGACACGGATCACCAGGACCATGAATCACCAAAGCTCTGCCCAACAGGGGTCACTGGGGATCATCCAACACCGATCCTTCCATGAGGGATGGAGCTGGAGCAGAGCGCGAAGCTCTGCCCACACTCAGGGCACTCACAGGGCTTCCCTTAGTGGTGGCTCCGTTGGTGTTGGGTCAAGTTAAAGCTCTGTGAGAAGCTCTTCCCACACTCAGGACACTCGTAGGGCCTCTCCCCGGTGTGGATGCGCTGGTGGACAGTGAGGGTGGAGTTTTCCTTGAATCCCTTCCCGCAGTCGGGGCAGCGGAAGGGCCTCTCCTCTCTGTGAATCTGCTCATGTCTGAGGCGATCGGAGCTGGTCTGAATCCTCTTCCCACACTCAGGACACTCGTAGGGCCTTTCCCCAGTATGGATGTGCTGGTGTTTTCTCAGGGCGGACATCCACCCAAAGCTTTTCCCACATTCCAAGCAGGTGTAGGGCCATTCCCCTGTGTGGGTGTTCTGGTGCTGCATCAGGTGAGAGATCTCACTGAAGCTCTTCCCACATCTCCCACACTCACAGGGCCGTTCCCCAGTGTGGACCATCTAGTGCTGGCTCAGGTTGGAGCTCTGGGTGAAACCCTTCCCACATTCCAAGCACTTGTGGGGCTTCTCCCCTCCATGAGGCTTCTCCACCAGCTCTGAGCTCTGCCTGCATCTCCGGCCGCCTTCCCGGCTCAGGGAGGGTCTTTCCTCCTCGCAGCTCCCTGGGCTGGGTTTGCAGCCCCTCTTCATGAGGGATCTCTGGGCCTTTTCCTCCTGCTCCATCTGTCAATGCCTCGGGAATGAAAAATCCTGGTTTGGGAAAAACACAAGAGGAGAGGGCCTTGGGCTGGGGGCTCCTCCTTCCCAAGTTCACCTCAGAAAGCCATTGGGCACCTTGTGTACGTAAGAACCTCCAAAACACCAAGCTTCAGCCCAAAAATGCTCCAAACATCAGGACACAGACAAAAAAAACACCCCCAAACATCAAGATTCACCTTAAACCCCCTCTAAAACATAAAGATTCAGCCCCCACCCCAAAAAAGAGCAAAGCACCAACATTTAGCCCAACAAAGCTCAGAAACATCCAAGATTCACCCCTGTGAAAATCGTGGATCCCTCCCTCTGGTCACCTGATGTATGTGATGGGGTTCAACGCTCCTGGGGCTGGGGAGAGGCTGCAGATGCCTCACCGGGCTCCGGCCGCTGTCGCTGTCTCGGGCCTGCCCGGATGCTACAACAATGGCGCCTTTGCTGCACCAGGGGTGCTCTGGGGACAACGCCAGCCCCTGGCTTGTCCCGCTCTGCCCAATCAGCACAGACAACTAAGAGTGACAGCAGAATCAGCCAATCGCAGCCAGGGGCGGGCTCTGCACACAGGATGGATTCCCGTTCCTTTCCCGGCGCTCCGCCATTTCTTGGACCCCTCCCCTGAGGAGCGGCTCCGCGCTGGTCCTGGCCCGGGCATCGGGCCAAGGAGCTGCTGCTGCCCTGAACCGCCGGGAGCTCGGGGTGAGCGGGAGCTGAGGGCGGTGGGAGCTGGGGGTGACACCGGGATGGAGCCGGGACCCACCTGGAGCTTTTGCAGGAGCCCGAGGCGGGCAAGGGATGGTTGAGAGAGGCCCCAAGGGTGTGCGGGAAAATTCACATCGCCAGAGGGTTGTGTGCACAAAGGAGACAGAGGAGTCCTGTAATAGTGACTTTATCGATGAGCAAAGGGAGAGGCTATGGGCATTTGCCATGCAGTCTCTACAACACAGCCTCCTTTTTACCCTCATTTTCCAGGCTGCATCTCCCTCTTCTTTTCCCGAAAAAAAGAAAAGATACTTGGAAGGTTCAGGTTTCCCAATCCGCCTGCTGCATGTTCTCCTTATTATGCACCCCTCGTTTAGTATAACATCCGATTTTCACGGCTCTGTTAAGTGTTTCTCGAAGTTCAGGAATTGGGCAGGATTTTGGCTGAGCAGAAGTCTATGTCAATTAGTAACATTTTCTGAAACTGAATATTTCTTCCATTGCTTTCTCATGTACAAGTCCCTGGTCGTATTTCCAGGCAGATTCACTCTTTGACTCTGGTCCCTCTTTGATTTTGGGATTATTCTCAGTGCCCTCCCTCCCTGTCCTTTTGCAGCCGTTTCTGGATCAGGCCTGGCTGCCACCTGCATCCCCTTGCTCAGCTGCTGAATGAGCTGCACTCAGCAAGGTGTCGGGCACGGGAAAAAGATGAGAGTTTGTTTAACCCATGGTCTGCCAGGGAACCACGAAAACGTGTCCCATTGCCATCCTTTCCCCATTTCAACTGGTACATGATCTACTTTCTTGTTTCCTTTTTTATCTGTTTTGCCCCTGTTCAGTTTCTTCTATTTGCAAACAGCAGTTGGACTAATTTAATTTTCCACAAACTCCACCTTCTTCTGTTAAAGGATAATCTGATCCTATCCTATCCCATGGTGAAATGTCTTGTTCTTCCTTTCTGTGGGTTGCTTGGCAGGAAGGTCAGGAGCTGGAGGTGGTCAATTGATTGTTATTTTGAGGACTGATAATATATTCATTAGTTCATAGCAATAATAATAATAACATTAATAATAATAACAACTCTAGTAATAATAAGCAACACTAATAAGAGTATGAAAATTAATCATAATAGTAATAACAGTGATAATATGTAGTTTTTAACTTAATTATGCTACTCGAAATATTGGTGGATTTTCTGGCTCCTGATCTGAATTTGATGAGGCTCCCAGGGGCTGGTCTGTGGATTTGGGTTTGTTCTGGTGTCTGTTCATCTTTTCTCCATTTTTGGTTGGTCCCTCCAGCCAGGGCTGCATCAATTGACCACTTTTCTCTATTTAAGTCATCAGATACTTGCATTCCCAACTGATTTCTCTGGACTTGCCAAAACACCCCAGTGCTCTAATACACTCTGGATAACCTAGAGAGCACATGTTGGAGTGGGGAGAGGGATATTCCCCATCACTTTCTTTACTAAAGTTTTCACAATGTTCCCTATTTGCTGTTTCCCTTTGCAACTGAACCAATTTCTGTTGCAGTCAGATATCCTCACTATGGGCTCTGCCTTTAGCTGTGCAAATTCCATCTGTGCAGGCAGGCAGAGCTTGGGGTGATGGACAGAGGGAATCAGCCCAGTTACTTTCCCAGGCAAGAATATCCTGGTACATTGTCCACACTTTGCCCCAGCAGTGTTAATGTGCATTTCTAACCTCTCCTGACTGTGTGGAATCCCTGCTTGTCTTCCAGTGGAGCCATTGGATGACTCCTATGTGGCCCCCCACAATTTCCTTTTTTGTTTCATATTAACAATATTGTATTGACATTTTTTCTGTTAAAGTGTTACCTTTAAAGCTCTTCTGGTGTTGCAAAATCCATCCTAAAGATGAACATCTAAAAAACCATGCCAAAATTTTGATATCACTAAGTCACCAACATATATACACAAATAATCCCAATTCAAATGGTCAAACGCTGCACGTGCCAGGAAAAGTTGGGATTGTGCAGGACAATGAGGAAGAGTAGGAGGAAGAGGAATGTGAGGAAGAGTAGGGGCCCAGGAGGAGGAGGAGGAGAAGAAACAGGAAGCAGCAGAAGGTTCCAGCCCTCCCTGTGTCTGCAGCCTCTCCCCAGCCCCAGGAGCGTTGTCCCCATCACATGCAGCAGGTGACCAGAGAGAGGGATCCCTGATTATCACAGGGGTCAATCTTGATCTTTGTGAGCTTTACTGGGCTAAATGTTGGTGGTTTTGTTTTTAGCAGGGGCTGAATCTTTCTATTTTGGATGGGGTTTTGGCCAAATCTTGCTGTTTGGTGAGATTTTCATCTGTGTTGTGATGTTTGGAGGATTTTTGGGCTGCATCTTGGTGTTTTGCAGGTTCTTACACACACAGGACACCCAGTGTCTTCCTGAGTTGCACTTGGGCAAGGGGGAAACCCCCCAGCCTAATGCCCTCTCCTCTTGTTTTTTCCCCAAACCAGGATTTTTTATTCCCAAAGTGTGGGCAGATGGAGCAGGAGGAAAAGGCCCAGAGATCCCTCAGGAGGAGGGGCTGCAAACCCAGCCCAGGGAGCTGCGAGGAGGAAAGACCCTCCCTGAGCCGGGAAGGCGGCCGGAGATGCAGGCAGAGCTCAGAGCTGGTGGAGAAGCCTCATGGAGGGGAGAAGCCCCACAAGTGCTTGGAATGTGGGAAGGGTTTCAGCCACAGGTACATTCTGATCAAGCACCAGATGATCCACACTGGGGAACATCCCTATTAATGTGGGAAATGTGGGAAGGGATTTAGAGAGAGCTCCAAACTGATCTGGCACCAGATGGTCCACACTGGGGAACATCCCTACAACTGTGGGAAATGTGGGAAGGGATTTAGAGACAGCTTCTACCTGCTCCAGCACCAGGCGATCCACACTGGGGAATATCCCTACGAATGTGGGGAATGTGGGATGGGATTCAGAGACAGCTCCAGCCTGGCCCGGCACCACATGCTCCACAGTGGGGAGAAGCCCTACGAGTGTAGGAAATGTGGGAAGAGCTTCAGCTGTGGCTCCAGTCTGAGGCAGCACCAGGTGATCCACACTGGGGAGCAGCCCTACCCCTGCTTGGAATGTGGGAAGAGCTTCAGGCTGAGGTCAGACCTGAGAAAACACTAGCACAACCACACCGGAGAGAGGCCCTATGAGTGTCCTGTGTGTGGGAAGAGGTTCCTGAGAAGCTCCACTCTGATCAGACATGAGCGGATTCACACAGAGGAGAGGCCCTTCCGCTGCCCCGACTGCGGGAAGGGATTCAACCGCAACTCCATCCTGACTGTCCACCGGCGCATCCACACTGGAGAGAGGCCCTACAAGTGTCCCAAATGTGGGAAGACGTTTTACACCAGCTACAATCTCCTGGAACATGAGAAGATTCACACAGAGGAGAGGCCCTTCCGCTGCCCCGACTGCGGGAAGGGATTCAAGTGAAATTCCACCCTCACTGTGCACCGACGCATCCACACTGGGGAGAGGCCCTACGAGTGTCCTGAGTGTGGGAAGAGCTTCTCACAGAGCTCAGCCTTGACCCACCACCAACGAAGGCACCACTAAGGGAAGCCCTGTGAGTGCCCCAACCATGGGCAGAGCTTCGTGCTCTGCTCCAGCTCCTTCCCCCATGGGAGGATTGGTGTTGGATGATCCCCAGTGACCCCCATTGGGCAGAGCCCTGCTGATTCGTGGTCCTGATGATTCGTGTTGGGAAGACACCTGGCGAGGGTGGGACGGAGGGTTCTGCATCATCCTGTCTCCCTGTGGGCACCTGGAGGAACACAAGGGCGGGACCATCCATCTGGATACAAACCAACATTGGGAATTCCTTGGGGAGAGTGGATTTGTTGCCTTTCAACCCCAGAAAATGTTCTGCTTTCAATCCTGTATTCTGGTGACATTCAGTAATACTGAATGATGTTGGAGGTCTTTTCCAACCGAAGTGATCACACTATTGTGATTTCCTATTATTAAAGGATGTCTTCTGAAGCAAAATGGTGATGGATTGGGGCAAAGACCTAGAGTTTGGAGACACTGGAACAGAAATCCATCCAGAAAAGTTTCTTCTCTGCCACCCAAGCACTTGGATCATCAGCTGGCATGGACAAGGAAATGCTTTTCTTCTGGACTTGATTTGCTTTTGAACTAATACATGGGTGGGGACATGGGGGGACAGAGACATGGCAGGACACAGACACGGAGAGTGACATGGGGACAAATGGACATGGAAGAGGATGTGGCCATTCGTGGGGACATGGGGGAGACATGGATGGAGATGTGGGGGACAATGACAGGGATGGGAACATGGTAGGGACATGGCCATGGGTGAGGACACGGTGGAACATGGCCAGTGACATGTGGGGACGTGGCCAAGGCCGGTGCCATGGCGGGGACTTGCAGGGGCTGTGTGGGATGCTGGGTTTGAGGGGGTTGAGGGTTCCTGGGAGGCACTTGGGGCTCTCTGAGGGTTTTGGGGACCCCAGGCCGAGCGGCTCCGGCTGCGCTGGGAGACCCTGGCAGAGGTTCCAGGGCAGCTGCTCAAGGACCCCCTGCCCTGGAGCCCCAGCCAGGCATTGGGCTCCTGGAAGGGAATGAAGGTCCTTGTCCCCAGGAGGGAAATGCCAGCACTCCCAGGGGGCGGTGGTAGCTGAGAGGCCCCAAGAGGGAGGGGAAAGCCAGACAGAGCTGTCCCCTTCCAAAACTGCAACCCAAAAACTCACAAATCTCAGGAATTCTTTCTAGGAAAAAGCAGCAATGAGGTGCCTGAATTGTGAGATAGGGAGTATGGGACCTCCAGAGTAAGGAGGAGGGGCATGGAACCCCCAAAACTAAGCATGTTGAATGGGGGTGGTGGATTGGGGTGCAGTGGGGAAAGCATTGAAGACCATGGGAAAAGAGAAGCTGGGAGCCCCAAAAAGTGGGGGAGAGGGCTGGAACTCCTAAATTGTACTGGTAGGGGTCCCACTCTTCCTGCTTTCTAGTACTGCATCCACTTCCTATTCTTTATGGCCCTTCTGCTCCTTCCTTGGCCCTCCTCCATCCCTTCTCCTGCTCCCCCTGGGCCCAGCGCCCACCCTTGGCTCCCCCCATTTTCCCAACAAGTTGCATCCCGTGGGAGGAGCTGGGATGGAGCCAGGGCAGGTTGGGCTGGGGCAGTGCTGTGCTCTTGGCCCAGTCTGTGCACCCCCCATGCGCCCCCTCCCCAAAAGCATCAGGATTCTCCCTAAAAAGGGGCCACCTCACCCAGAAACTAACTGGGAAATCTCTGAAGCCCCCCTCGAAATTTATAACCCCTTAAAACTGGCAGAAAGCAGCAGGATCTTCCCTAATAAGGGCTCCCAACGTCCTTCCCTGTGGGGTCCCACTCCAATGTCAGAGCCTGTTAGACTGTTAAATAGAAGGTTCTCTGAGTCCCTCAGAGAGAGAGAAGAATGCAGGGATTGAATTAAACCCTTTGGAGAAATTGAAATATATTAAGCCACAGACATGAAGTACAAGTCTAAGTTTTAGTTTGAAGTAAGTAGGAATATTACTAAGTTACATAGATATGAAGTAGGAGTTTTAGTTTTCAGTAAGAATATTCTATAAGTGCCTTAAGAGAGTTAAAAGCCCAAAAATCTAGTTAATAGTTCAAAAACTTAGCCCCAGAGTGTCCTGGGTTACAATGTGAAGATGTGCCCAAAAGTATGTGTTCTATCACCATCTTCATGAACTGTGGAAACCAAATGGGGCAGAGTTCCTTATCTCTGTGGGAGATATCCTCTGCTAATGGGCCCTCTGCAGAAAACCTGGTGAGGCAGTGTTCTTTATCCTTGCCACAACCCACCCTTCCTCCAGGAAGAAATCTTCTGTTAATGGGAAATTGAATCCCACTGCAAAACTGATAAAATTACATCATCCCTTTGTGAGATGCTCCACCCATGGGAAGGAGCCAAGCATTTCCTACCTAGATGAAAGCTAAGATTTGGAACACCAAGGCCGCCTTTACCCACTGGTTTCCAGAGGACAAGAGCTGCCAGACCTTTCTACAGGATCACTACTTCAACAAGATCACTTCACTGCTACCACCTGTCTTACTAGCAGAGTGTCAGGTTGTACTCTGACTCTGTACGGGATTTTTTTACTATTGCATGTATTTTATTTTCTTTTTCCTCTTAAATTGTATTTCTGACTTGTAGTCTCTCACTGGTTTTGATTTCAAATCAGTACACAGACATAATGAAAATGCAGTAAGAACATTGCTTACATTTTCCTAGATAGAACAGACAGAGCTATTTACAGGAATAGACAGAACTATATATGTAAACTATAACATTACTTTGATACTCTAGAATTAAGATTCTAGTAGGTTTAGAAGGAATGTTTTTAGCTCATTGGATGATTTATGAATAAAACCCCTTGCACTTGGGTGAGAGACCACCATCTTCATCACCACCTGGAAGCAGAAGAAATGCCAGGCTGCTGCTGCTTCTCCTTCTCAGGACTCTATGCCAAAAGATTTTAGCCTGGACTTTAATACTCTGAACTCTTTGCCTTTGAGACTGATGCACTTCTGCAATAAACAACTTTACAGCAACCAACAGCTGCCCTAGTCTCTTTGAAGACCCAGACCCATGAACAACTTGACAAGAGCCAGTTGACTTCCCCCTCCCAGTAACTCATTCCTCAGGATTGCAAGGTGCTCCAAAACCTCCTGAGTAACGGGATCTCCCCAAGCTCTTCATCCCAACGTGTGGCTGTCTCATGCCAGGTGCCATCCCAGCCATCCTCCCTCTCCCAAACACAGCCCTGTTCTTGGCGGGGCAGAGCTGCTGCCAGGGGAATCGGTGTGTGCAGGGGATCCTTTATTCCCCTTGAGCAGCTCCAAGCTCCTGAGGGCAAAGTCCTGGTTTCTAGGGCTGTGCCCCTCCCCACATTTGTCGTGTTTAATACCCAGGTGTAGCAAGCCCGAGCCCTGTGGCAGCAGCTGGTGCCTGGACAGCCCCAGGAGCTGCGCTAATGCCTAGCACTGCCCAGGAGGGACTGATGGGAGGGGAGTTCATAAGAATCCTCGTGGGCCTCAGGGGCCCACACAAGAAGTGTTTAATGTGCCTGGGATGGATTTTGAGGAGTTTCTGTGTAGGAGAGTAGATTGTGAGAAATTAGGAATGGGGCTGCGGCTCAGCCTCATCCCTGTGGGTTCTTTCTTCTCTCTGGTCCCTCTGGGCTTGCTCTGGACCAGGGGAGAATGTGGAACCCACATGGAGAAAGGTAAAAGACAAAGAAGGCTCCTTTTCCCTGGATATTGTCCAGCAGTTTATTCCCAATCAGATTCCAAGGGAAGAGAGAGAGGCAGAACAAAGTATGGTGGGGAATTTTAAACTCAGCCAGAGGGGAGGGGAGAAACCGAACCATAACCAATGAGATCCTGCCAGCGGAGAGGGGCGAAGGGAGGGCTGAATCAACTCCACAGACCTGGGGGAGTACAGAACAAATCATTCAGTACAATGTACAAACCACAACTGTTGCATCTGGTGTTGCTTGGAGTGAAGACAAGTAAAAGAGCGGGAAGGGCCTTTGCAGGGGTTTTATAGAGATGTTTTATTTCAGCCCGAGTGTGCATGGTCCAGGGTTCAGGGAGCAAAGGCTTGGTACTTTGTGAGAGTCTAGATTAAATACATGGGATTGTCAGAGAGGGGAGAAGATCAGAGACCAATTCCTAGGGGACATGGGGGTGTTACAAGGGAGGGGTTAGGGCATGGGGACCAACAGAGAAACAGGGCCGGGGTGGACACCACTGAAGGCCCAGGCACGGTTTGCTAGGCCTTTTTCAGGATCTGAGCTCTTTTTCTCAGGCTGGGCAACTTTTTCCCAGGCTGAGACAGTTTCACAGCTCCAGCCTGAGCCTTTCCCAGGATGATAACTTTCTGTAAACAGAAAGGAATTAATAAACAGAGATTAGCACCTGATGTTGACTGAGAAACAGTTCTCGTGCTACATGACAGGCGATGTTTTCTCCTATTGTTCAATGGACTGCTGTCCTGTTCGAGACTTGCAAACCACACTAAATATGGTTTGGTTTTTCAATAAAATGCTTCTTTAGCCTCATACGCTCAAGAAGTCCTTGTCCTTATTATACACAACTCTCAGCGTGCTGCAACAGGCGGGAGTGACCGAAAGGCTGACAGACAGGGAGAGGGCACGAGGCTGACCCAGGGAGCAGAACAGGAGTTGCTTTCTCTAACTGGGAATGCCTTCAGGCTCCACAACTCCCCTTTTCTTTATTAATTAAGAAGACTTCTTTTAAGGATTTTAAAATCAAATGGTTGAGGTAACTAAATGTCCTGGCTTGAAAGGACAGGTGTCTGCCAGTAAAGGCAGCAGTTTCCCTTTGAAATAGAGACTTTATTTCCACTCCCCCCAAGTATTATAATTGTTTGAATCAAGGACTCTGAGGAAGAGATAAAGGAGTAGGAATAACAGCTCTTTTACTAATATATCTAACCATTCAAGCAGAAAAAAACAGCAGGTGTTAAAATTGTTAACAGAACAGAAGAGATAACTCGGTTTCAGTCCCTTCTTTAGATGCAAGCACGCTGTCTCTGTGCTTGGTCCCAGTCCTGCAGCTGGAACAAAGCCCAGAGCTGCAGAGGGCAGGTGGGAGGGGGCGGCAGCGGCCACGCCAGTTTCGGGTGGGAACGGGCTGGAGCGGCGGCTCCTCACTCACCGTTTGTGTCCAGGTGATCAGCTGTGTCCGCAGAGGCAGGAGGCTGGAACGGGGCAGATGCAGGGCAGGTGATCACAGAGGGTCTGGCTCTCCTGTGTTCCACAGCAGGGGCTGCAGACGGGGCAAAAATCATTCCAGGAATGAGCAACTGCTTCTGCCTTCTGCCTTCTGACAAAGACCAGGTGTTGCCACTAATTGCTCCAGGTGCTCCTGCCAACAGGCACCTGCAGAAAGGAGCATGGGCACCAATGCACGTGGGCTTGGGCTGTCCTCTGGCACAGAAGTGCCCCGGGGACACAGCTCTCTGTGGCAGGGGCAGGCACCAGCACTGGAACAGCTCGGGGCTGGCAGGTCTCCTTTGGCAGGGACTCTGCCACACCTGCTGATTCCAGTGCTGCCCAGGCCCCAGGGCTCAGAGCAGCATTGGCGCCCTGGGCCACACATCCCGTGTCCGTGTCACAGCCCTGCGTGTGTGACGGCCACCCAGCACCAGGTCATGTCCCACAGAGGCCCTGGCAGCTCCTGTGGAAGCACGGGTGCCCTTCCTGCTGCAGCTGCATCGGCAACTGTGGGGGCTCCTTCTGCTGCCCTGAGCAGGCAGAGCAGAGGAACATCTGCTTGTTGAGAACACGCGCGTGGCAGAGGTGAGGACTCCTGGGCGCTGCTGTCCTCACGCTCAGCTGTCTCCCTGCACCCTGGCCCCTCGTGGGCCCCAGCCTCCTCCTGGCCTTGGCGCAGGGAGGCAGCTCCTGTGCCCTGGGCTGCCGTGCATCTCTGGCTCTCTGCAGGCCTCTTGGGAAACGCTGCTTGCTGCAGTCAGCTTCCTCAAGAGCAGGGATCTGGAACACCTGGTGATGACAGATCAGATGGGGAGGTTTGGTGACTCTCTAACACTAAAGATATCAAGTAAAAAGCAGATTTTTCTGGGGCCATGTGTTAGTCATGAAATGTCTGCTCCAAAGGAGCAACCAGGAGAGAAGCTTTAGAAATGCCAATTAACAGTGTTGGGGCAAAGAACACATCTATCATTTGAATTACAGGATTAGATTAGAAACTGTCCCCCAGATAATAACCGACCTGACAGATGCAGCTCCTGACCTTTTTTGCCAACCAAGCTAAGCCAAAGAAGAAGTTGGCATTTGTGGAAAATAAATGAGTCAAACTGATGTTTGCAAATAGATGATAAGAGAAAAGTGGTAAAACAAATAACAAAGGAAATAAGAAAGTAGCTCATGCATCAGTCTAAATGCAGAAAGGATGGGAATGGAACACGTGTTCGTGGTTCCCTGGCAGACCATGGCTTAAATTAATGCTGTTCCTCCCCTGATGTGCTGCAGCAACTCTCATCTTTTTCCCATGCCCGACACCTTGCTGAGTGCAGCTCATTCAGCAGCTGAGCAAGGGGATGCAGGTGGCAGCCAGGCCTGATCCAGAAACGGCTGCAAAAGAACAGGGAATGAGATCACTGAGAATAATTTCAAACCAAAGAGGACCCAGGAAAAGAGACTGAAACAATGGTAATTAAAACAGTAAAGACAATTATTGAGAAAATACGAAGAGGGTTTGAACGGAATTAGATGAATGTGCTCAGAGACACGGCCAGGGACTTGTACAAAAGGAAGGAACGGGAACAACCAGGAGTTTCAGAAAATGTTACTAACTGACACGAACTGCTGCTCAGCCAAGATCCTGCTCAATTCCTGAAGTTCGAGGAGAAACACTTAACAGAGCCGTGAATATCGGATGTTGCACGAAAGGAGGGGTGCATATTAACTGGGACATGCAGCAGGCGGATCGGGAAATGTGAACCTTCCAAGTACCTCAGCCAGTGGGGAAAGGGAGAGGGAGATGCAGAGCGAGACCAAGCCCGGCCCTGGTGCCGCCCCCATAGCGATGCTGGCGCAGCCATGGCGCCATTTCCAGAGTGCCTGTGCTGCCCGGGAGCGGCGGCAGCGGCCGGAGCGCGGTGAGGCGGTGGCGGAGCTCGGAGGCGGCCCCAGCGCAGCATCCC
This sequence comes from Erithacus rubecula, assembly GCF_903797595.1. Taxonomy (NCBI): domain Eukaryota; kingdom Metazoa; phylum Chordata; class Aves; order Passeriformes; family Muscicapidae; genus Erithacus; species Erithacus rubecula. The sequence continues at coordinate 26,104 of NW_027636053.1, read as the reverse complement.
GGGGACGGGGCAGCCACTTCTGGGCTACCCACAGGAACCGTGACGAGCCAGCGCTGCTCCGGCAGCGTGGCCGGGCTTGTCCCCGCTCTGCCCAATCAGCGCGCGAGAACGAGGAGTGACGGCAGAATCAGCCAATCGCAGCGAGGGGCGGGCTCTGCACGCACGGGCTCGGCTCCCTTTCCTCGAGGCTCCGCCATTTCTCTCCTCGCCTGAGGGGGTGCTCCGCGCTGCGCCCGGCCCGGGTATCGGGAGCCGCTGCTGCCCTGAACCGCCGGGAGCTCGGGGTGAGCGGGAGCTGAGGGCGGTGGGAGCTGGGGGTGAGTCCTGGATGGAGCCGGGACCCACCTGGATCCCCGGCAGGAGCCCGAGCTGGGCACGGGATGTTTGAGAGAGGCCCCAAGGGTGTGCGGGAAAATTCACGTATCCAGAGTTTTGTGTGCCCAAATGAGACAGAGGAGTCCTGTAAAGTGACTTTATTGATGAACAAAAGAAGAGGCCATGCGGCATTTGCCGTGCGGTCTCTAAAACGTAGCCTCCGTTTTAATCATCATTTTCCCGGCTCCATCTCCCTCTCCCTTTCCCCACTGGCTGAGGCACTTGGAAGGTTCAGATTTCCCGATCCCCCTGCTGCATGTCCCCCTAAATGTGCACCCCACCTTTTGTATAATATGCGATATTCACGGCAGTATTGTTTCTCTTTCTCGTAGCTCAGGAACTGGGCAGGATCTTAGTTGAGTAGCAGTCCGTATCAATTAGAAACATTTTCTGAAGATTATGGTCTATCCCGTTACTTCCTTCTCTACGAGTCCCTGACCGTATCTCCAAGCATATCCGTCTTGCTCTATTCAATCCCTTTTCACATTTCCTCAAGAATTGTATTTACAATCTTTTAATGACTATTTTCTCAATCTCTATTCCTGTTTCCGCTTTGGTTTGGGATTATTCTCAGTGCCCTCCCTCCCTGTCCTTTTGCAGCCGTTTCTGGATCAGGCCTGGCTGCCACCTGCATCCCCTTGCTCAGCTGCTGAATGAGCTGCACTCAGCAAGGTGTCGGGCATGGGAAAAAGATGAGAGTTGCTGAGAGTTGTTCAATCATCAGATACTTGGATTCCCAACTGATTTCTCTGGACTTGCCAAAACACCCCAGTGCTCTAATACACTCTGTATAACCTAGAGAGCACATGTTGGAGTGGGGAGAGGGATATTCCCCACCACTTTCTTTACTAAAGTTTTCAAAATGTTGCCTATTTGCTCTTTCTCTTTGCAATTTAACCAATTTTTCTTGCAGTTAGATATCCTCACTATGGGCTCTGTGTTTAGATGTGCAAATTCCATCTGTGCAGGCAGGCAGAGCTTGAGGGGAGGGCCAGGGGAATCAGCCCAATTGCCCCCCCAGGCAAGAAGACCCTGGTAGCTTGTCCACACTTTGCCCTAGTAGAGATAATTTGTTTTTCTAAAGCTTCTCTCCTAACTGTCTGGAACCCCTGCTTCTCTTCCAGAGCAGCAATTGGATGACTCTTATGTGCCCCCCTCCCACAATCTGCTTTTTTCTTTTTCTTATTAACAATATTATATTAACATTTTATCTGTTAAAGTGTCACCTTTGGAGCTCTTCCAGTTTTGCAAAATCCATCTGAAAGGTGAACATTGAAAAACCCATACCGAAATTTTGCCATCAGTTAAATTCACCCACATATATACAGAAAAAATTCCAATGCAAATGGTCAAACAATGCATATGGGGAGGAAAAGGTGGGATTGTACAGGACAGGGAGGAATAATAGGAAGAAGAGGACTGTGGGGAAGAGTAGGGACACAGGAGGAGGAGGAGCAGAAACAGGAAAGAGCAGAAGGTTCCACCCCTCCCTGTATCTGCAGCCTCTCCCAGGCCCTGAGAGCGTTGTCCCCATCACATGCATCCAGTGACCAGAGAGAGGGATTCATGATTTGAGAGGGGTGAATCTTAGTGTTTCTGACATTTATAGGGATAAATGCATGTGTTTTTCTTTTTGACAGGGGTTGAATCTTTATATTTTGGTGGGGGGTTTGTCCAAATCTTGCTGTTTGGTGGATTTTTCATCTGTGTCATGATGTTTGGAGCATTTTTGGGCTAAATCTTGGTGTTTTGGAAGTCCTTACACACACAGGATGCCCAATGTCTTTCGGAGTTGCACTTGGGCAAGAGGAGCCCCCAGCCTAATGCCCTCTCCTCTTGTTTTTCCCCAACCCAGGATTTTTCATTCCCGAAGCATTGACAGATGGAGGAGGAGGAAAAGGCCCAGAGATCCCTCATGAGGAGGGGCTGCAAACCCAGCCCAGGGAGCTGCGAGGAGGAAAGACCCTCCCTGAGCCAGGAAGGCGGCCGGAGATGCAGGCAGAGCTCAGAGCTGGTGGAGAAGCCTCATGGAGGGGAGAAGCCCCACAAGTGCTTGGAATGTGGGAAGGGCTTCAGCCGGAGCTCTGACCTGATCAAACACCAGAGGATCCACACTGGGGAACGGCCCTACGAACGTGGGAAATGAGGGAAGGGATTCAGTGACATCTCCCACCTGATGTGACACCAGGTGATCCACTCAGGGGAACGGCCCCACCCCTGCTCAGAATGTGGGCAAAGCTTTAGGCAGAGCTCCTGCCTGAGGAGCCATGAGCGCATCCACGCCGGGGAGAGGCCCTGGGAGTGTCCTGAGTGTGGGAAGAGGTTTCAGACCAGCTCCAAACTCCTCAGGCATGAGCGGGTTCACAGAGAGGAGAGGCCCTTCCCCTGCCCCCACTGCGGGAAGGGATTCAAGGACAACTCCACCCTCACTGCCCACCGGCGAATCCACAGCGGGGAGATGCCCCACGAGTGTCCTGAGTGTGGGAAGAGCTTCTCACAGAGCTCCACCATGACCCGACACCAACGGGGTCACCACTGAGGGAAGGAAAACTGCATCCTTCTGCAAGAGCACTGCTGCAACAAAACCACATCTCTCACTCCAGCACTGCAGCCAGCATTTAATGGGGCTGCTCCAGCACCCTGACTGACAGGGTGTCAGGTTGTATTCTGACTTTTACAGTGTTTGGGGTTTAGTGTTTTTTTTGTAGTACTATATTTTTATTTTAATTTTCCTAGGAAAATAAGTGTTCTTACTATTCCGATATCTTTCCCTGAGACCTGCTTAATTTCAAAATTATAATAATTTGGTGGGAGGGGGTTTACATTGTCCTTTGCAAGAGAGGCTTCTGCTTTTCTTAGCAGACACATGTATTTCAAACAAAGAGAAATTTTGGCATCCTATGTTTGGCACAAGGGCATTGAGAGAAAAAGGGTAACACTTCTTGAGTAACCTCATTTTGGTGTGCTGGATATAAAGCCTCATTGGGTGGCATCATGTGCTCTAGCTTGCCCTGGTTCTGGTGGCACATGGTTGTGGCTCTATTTCTCCCATTTGCAGGCCCTTATCTAAACAGGGGCCCTTTAACTAAGGCTGCTGTGGCTGTGTTGGGGGTTGGGGTTTGTTCCCTTCCTTTCTCTCTCTGGAATTTTCCCTGTTATGGTGCTAAGGAAGCTTGTTGTGCTGCACCCCAGCTCATGATGGCTGATGGCCAAAGAGCTGGGGGTGTCTGGGCGGGGTCTGGCCCTCGTGCTCCCCGGTGGGTTGCAGGAAGATGTCCGGGGCTGCTCGCTGCCCCCCATCCCAGCCCAGGAGCCGGTTCTGTGCTGTGGGACACTGCACTGCTGCCTGCCCCGCTCCAGCTGCTGCCTCTGCACATGCAGCCGAGTGCCACCAGCCCTGTGCTGAGCGGGGAGTCCTTCCTCCACCCTTCTCCCACCTGGGACGCTGCTGACATTGTCCCAGCCCTCCACAGCTGCACGGGACCTGCCCTGCCCCCAGCACCAGTACTGGGCACAGGGAAAGGGTCTGTGGCCAAAAAAGACTGGAACTGAGTTACTGTTCTGTTTGTTGTTCATTTTCATAGCTGCTGCTGGTTTTGTGTCTGGTTAGATATATTAGTAAAGAGCTGTTATTCCTACCCCCATATCTCTGCCTGAGAGCCCCTGATTCCAAAATTCTAATAATTAAGAGGGAGGGGGTTTACATTCTCCACCCTGGAAGGAACTCCTGCCTTTCTTGGCAAGTACCTGTCCTCCAAACCAGGGCAGATTTTGGTGCCCAGACAGTGGGGCCTGAGGGCATTGAGAGCAGGGTGAAAAAAGGAATAACAGCTCTTGAGTTACCTAAGGTTTTGTGTCAGGTGTCACTGTGCTGTCCAGCTTAATCTGGCTTGGGCTCCACATGCTCACAGATACATCTCTGCCATTTGCAAGCCCTTATTTGAACATGGGTCCCCTCACCAAAATTACTGTAGCTATTATCCAATTAATTTGGTGGGTTGATCAGGTGAGGCACTGATGGATTTTTAACTTCCTCTGGAGCACAGCCACATGGATCCAGAGTTATCACACTCTAACTGTGTGTTTTTGGGGTTACTTCAGTAATGGTACTTACTGTTGAGAGGAATGTTACATTTGTCTTTACAAACAAATTGTAGATCTGTTGGTAGGTAAAGTTAGCACCTGGAGATAAAAGAAACAATGGGAGGGATTACACTGATTGATGAATGGAAAAAGAGATTTGCCTTTACAAACAAACTGTAGGTTTGCTGGTAAATAAAATTGGGTAACAGAAGATGAAAGAAGCAACGGGGAAGGGGAAAATTGAATTCTACAAGAATTAAAAATTAAAAGGGAGGGTTATACATTAGAGGGGAATGTCAGGTGTCAGGCGTTCCGGGAAGTCTGTGCCTCTCGAGTACCTCAGCCAATGGGGAAAGAGAGAGGGAAAAAGCGGCTGGGAAATTAGGATAAAAAGGGAGGCTGCGTCCTCCAAAAATTTGAGAGATCCCAGGGGAATGCCCCATGGCCTCTCCCTTTATTCGAATAAAGCAAAAAGGACTCCTCTGTCTCCTTTTTCGACATAAACCTCTGGTGTTTGTGGATTAATTTCCCTTACACTGTGAGCACGTGATGGCAGGGGAAATCTCCCAACCCATCACCCAGTTTTTGGAGTCCACCCCACCAGTTTCCAAGGAGTTCAGATCTGCTTTAAATGCTAATGATATCATACAGTGGCTGGTGTTGCTGATAGGCCTGTTGTGTTTAGCATTCACCAGCACCCCTTGAACCCCCATTTTCAGGCAGCAGAACGCCCTTGAGCCCCGAATTCCGGGAAGGAAACTCCCCCTTAACACATTCCCCAGCACGGGAACCCCTGAACCCCCATTTTTGGGCACGGGGACTCCCCCATACTCCCTTCCCCAGCACCGGGACCCCCCTGCACCCCCTAATCCGGGGCTGGGATCCCCCCGCAGCCCCGTCAGTGCTCTGGGACCCCCCTGCACCCCCATTCCTGGCCATCCCCACACCCCAGTTCCGCCCTTTCCCTCGGCTTTTGAACCCCCAGATCTCCCAAATTTCTGCATCCCCCGAGTTCTCCATTGCCGGCGCTTCCTGCGAGGGGGTCCCAGGGGGTCTCAGCGCAGATCCACTGGGATCCGGATGAATTCCCTGGAATTCCCATTTACTCCCGTCTCGCTTTCGCGTCTCCCAAACCGAGTCCCCGGGATCCGCCCGCCCCTCCCAGCCCAGCCCCCCTTTCCCGTGGCCCAGGGACACCCAGGACCCCCGTTCCTGCCTTTCCCAGCTCTCAGACCCCATTTTCTCAACACAGGGGACCCCTGGAGCCCCTTTCCGGGGCACAGGGACCCCCTGGATCCCCCATCCCGCCTCTCCCGGTCCCTTCCTTGAACCTTGCGCCCTTCCCGGCTCTCCCAGTTTCGCTTCCTGACCCTTTGACGCCGCCAGACCCCCCAATCTCTGAGTTCCCCCCAGTTCTCCACTCCCTGCTCGTCCTGCGGGGGGTCCTGGGTGGTCCCCGGGGGGATTCAGGGGAATTCCCAGGGTTTCCTCTGTCCCCTCCCCCTCCTCGCGCTCCCCGGTCACTTTCGCGTCTCCCAAGCTGCGGCTTCGGGATCGGCCCCGGGACCGGCACCGGCACCGGGACCCCCTGAACCCCCGTTCCTGGGCACGGGGACCCCCCTGCACTTCCATTTCCGGGCGAACCCCCCTTTCTGGGCACAGAGACCCCCTTGAACGTTCATTTCGGAGAATCGGGACCCCCCTCTAGCCCCTTCTGCAGTCCTGAAAACCCCTGCACCCCCTTATCTGGAACCTGGAACCCCCTGAACCCCCATTCCCGAGCAGGGAAACCCCCCTGAACCCCCATTTCTGGGCACCGAGACCCCCCTGAACCTGCATATTTAGGGTCCAGAACACTTTGAACCGCAGAACCCGCAAGGAGAACCCCCCAAGAACCCCATTTCCTGCGTACCCGGATCCCCCTTATCCAGCCCCAGTGCCCCCCTGTACCCCATTTCCCGGCCCTCCCCCTCTCGGGGACCCAGCCCCCCATTTTCCTTGACCTCAGGACCCCCTGAACCCCCATTACTGGGCATGGGGACTCCCCCCGCACCCCCTAATTCGGCATGGGGACCCCCTGCACCCCCTTCTCGGGCATCCCGCCCTTCCCAGGCCCCAGACCCGCCCTTTTCCTTCCCTTTGCACCCCCAGATCTCCCAAATTTCCGCGTCCCCCCAGTTCTCCAGTCCCGGCGCTTTCTTCAGGGCGGTCCCAGGGGGTCCCAGGTGTTTCTCAGAGGGCTCCAGGAGGGACGCAGCGGGGACCCAGAGGGATCCAGAGGAATTCTCTGGAATTCCCCCTTTTCCCCTCCCCCCCCGCGCTGCCTCGGTCACTTTCGCTTCCGCGTCTCAACCCGTGAGACCGGGATCTACCCAGCTACCCGTGACGTCACGGACACTTTGAGTTTCCATTGGCGAGCAGGAAATAGCGGCGCCAATGGCGGGGCCGGAGGCGGCTCTGGGGGCGGGGCCAGTTCTGGGAGCGGGATCGCAGCGGAGCAGCGCGATGGCTCCAGCGCTGGGGCTGGGGCTGGGGCTGCTCTTGGGGCTCCTGGGGGACCCGGGGGGCGCGACGAAAGGTGAGTGGGACCCCCGAAACCGGGACCCCCTGAACTTCCATTTTCGGGCACCAGGAATTCCCTAACCCTCCATCTGCGGGCACGGAAACCCCCGAGATCTCCATTTTGGGTCCTGTGATCCTCCCTCAATCCCCTTCCCCAGCACCGGCCCCCCTGTACCCCCTTATCTGGCAAGGAGACCCTCCTGAACCCCCATTTTCTGCTCACCAGCACCCCCTGAACCCCCATTTCTGGCCACTGGGAATCCTTTAAACCTTGATTCTCGGGCACGGAGAAACCACTGAATCGTCATTTTCGGTCTTGTTACCTCTCCATCGCCTTTCCCAGCAGAAAACCCCCCTGAACCCCCATTCCTGCGCACGGGGACCCCCCTAAACCCCCTCATCTGGCACTGGGACCCCCCTGAACCCCCATTCCCGGGCACTGCGATACCCCCGAATCTCCATTTCCGGTCCTGGGACCCCCCTGCACCCCCTTTTCGGGCATCCCGATTTTCCCAGACCCGAGTCCCGCCCTTTCCCTTGACCTTTGGACCCCCCGAACCTCCCAACTTTCCGTGTCCCCCCCGTTTTCCACTCCCGGCGCTTCCCGAAACGGGGTCCCAGAGGGTCCCAGGGGTCTCAGGGGGGTCTCAGCGGGGATCCAATGGGATCCAGATGAACTCCCTGGAATTCCCCCTTTCCCCCGTCCCCTCCCCCACCGCACTCCCTCGGTCTCTTTCCCGTCTCCCAGGCTGCGCCTCCGGGATCCGTTCGCCTCTCCCAGCCCCAGCCCCCCTATTCCCTCAACACTGGGGACCCCTGGAGCCCCTTTCCTGGGCACAGGGACCCCCTGGATCCCCCATCCCGCCTCTCCCAGTCCCTCCCTTGAACCTTGGACCCTTCCCGGCTCTCCCCATTCCGCTTCCTGCCCCCCCAAATCTCTGCATCTCCCCAGATCTCCACCCCCTGCTCGTCCTGCGGGGGATCCCAGGGGGTCTGGGAGGGTCCCTGGGGTATCGTGGAGGCTCCCAGGGGGGATTCTTGGCTCTGGGACCCCCCTGAATTCCCAGTTCCGCTGGAAAGGAAGGCACCTCCCTGCACTCCCTTATCCAGTACCAATCCCCCCCCCTGCACCCCCTTTCCCATCCATCCCGCCTTCCCCAGCTCCAGACCCACATTTTCCTTGACTCTGAGACCCCCTGGACCCCCATTCCTGCTTTTCTCAGCCCCCAGGCCCCCTTTCCCTCTTCGTCAAGAACCCCTGAGCCCCCCATTCCAGCCATCCCAGGTCTCCCCACCTTGTGACCCCTCTTTCCTTGTCACTGGGGACCCTTGGACCCCCTTTCCTTGACACTGGGGTCCCCTGGAACCCTCATTCCTTGTATCCTGCTTTCCTTGACACTGTGAGTCCCCTGAGCCCCCATTCCTGGACACTGGGACCCCATGCACCCCCTTTCCTGCTCTCCCAGTTCCCCTTTCATTGATCCATGATCCCTCAACCCCCCCAAATCTCTGTGTCCTCCCAGTTCTCCACTCCCTGCACTACCTGGATGTGTCAGTGTCAGAGCCCAGCCCGGGGATCCCCCAGTTCATGGCCATTGGGTACCTGGATGGGATCCCCTTCACACGCTACAACAGCGAGCGGGGCCGGGCAGAGCCGCTGACACAGTGGATGAAGGACGGAGCAGAGCCGGAATATTGGGATGGGAACACCCAGATCTACGTGGGGCACCAGCACGTGAAGGCCAGGGGTCTGGAGATACTGCGGGACCGGTACAACCAGAGCAGGGGTGAGTGGGGGAACTGTGGGGCTGGGATGGGATTGTTGGGGCTGGGATGGAATCTGTGGGGTTGAGATGGGATCTGTAGGTCTCCATCAGGCTCTGGGGCTCCATAGAGACTGGGATGAGATCTGTGGGCATGGGATGGGATCTCTGGGTTTGGAATGGGGATCCATGGGTTAGGACGTGGATCCATTAGGCTGGGATGGCACCTGTGGGGTTGGGATCCATGGATTTGGCATGTGGATGCATGGGGCGGGGATCTATGGGGCTGGTGTGGGATATGTTATGGTCCATGGGTTGGGATGGGATCTATAGGGCTGGGATGGGGATCTGTGGGGCTGGGACACAATTCCATGAGTCTCTGTGGGTTCAATCCCCCCAGATCCCCGCACGTGGATGCAAATTTGCGGCTGTGACCTCCTGTCCGACGGGAGCATCCGTGGATCTTACCGGGGTGGATACGATGGATAGGATTACATCTCCTTTGACCTGGAATCCAGGAGATTCGTGGCGGCCGACAGCGCTGCTGAGGTCACCAGGAGGCTCTGGGAAGATGAGAACGAGGCTGAGAGGAACACAAATTACCTGGAGCATGAATGCCCGGAGTGGATCCAGAAATACGTCGGATATGGGCAGAAGGAGCTGGACCTCAAAGGTGGGAGCAGAATTCCTGTGGGAATGTGGGATTTGGGAATGGAGGACTTGGGAACAGGGTAATTCCTGTGGGAATTCCATGGGCAGATCATACCCCCATCCCATTCCCATGGAATTCCATGGATGTCTCTCACTGTTATCCCATTCCAGAGCCCCCTGATGTCCATGTGTCTGGAAAATAGGAACACGGGACGCTGATCTTGTCCTGCCACGCGTACGGATTCTACCCCAAGGCCATCGAAGTCAACTGGATGAAGGGGGATGAAATCCGGGATCAGGAGATGGAGTGGGGCGGGGTCGTTCCCAACAGCGACGGCACCTTCCACACCTGGGCCAGGATCGAGGCGCGGCCGGAGGAGCGGGAGCAGTACCGGTGCCGGGTGGAGCATCCCGGAATGTCGGAGCCCGGGATCTTCGCTTGGGGTGAGGCTGGGAATGTGGAATGTGGGAATTGGGGAGTTGGAATTCCCAGATGGGGGTTCCCCTCCTCCTCCTCCTCACCATCCCACAATTCCCAGAGCTGACATCTGGCGGGAATCTCACTGTGGTGGTCGCTGTGTCCATTGTTGCCATCATCATCCTCATTGTCCTCGTTGGATTTGTCGTCTGGAAGCTCCAATCCGGTAACACACGGGATGGGGGTCAGGAAGGGGCACAGATCCACCCAGCACCGTTCTGGGAATCCTGTGCCACTGACGCTGATCCCACTGTTTTTCCACAGGGAAGAGGGACATGAATGGATATAACATGGCAGCCGTTGAGTTCCAGTGATGGATCCAGCTCTGGATCCCCTCCATGTGGATCCCAGAATGTATCCTGGGGTTAATCCCAGTGTGTGATCCGTGCTGGAATCTCATGGATCTTCCTTTTCTGCTGGGAATGACTGCAGGAACGGAGCGGGGTCAGGGTGGGATTCCAGAGGGGGATTGGGGCAGAATTGACAGATTGGGATCAGGGAGGGATTCCAGATTAGAGCAGGAGTCCAGAGCAGGATGAGATTGAATTGTGGCATGGGATCAGGGCTGGGTTCTAGAGTAGGATCAGTTGGGATGGATGGATGATGGATGGGTGCATAGCTGGAAGATGGATCATGGGTGGATGATGGATGATGAATGGATAGATGGATGCATGTTGGATGCATGGATGGATGAATGCATGGATGATGGTTGGATGATGGATAGATGATGGATGATGCCTGGCTGGATGATGGATGGATGGATGATGGGTGATGGATGGATGGGTGGATGAAGGATGGATGGTTGGATGGATAGATGGATGATGAATGGATGATGGGAGGATGGATCATGGGTGGATGATGAATGGATGGATGGATGATAGATGGGTGGATGGTTGCATGGATGATGGATGGATGATGGATAAATGGGTGGATGGATGCATAGATGGATGGATGATGGATGGAGCAGAATTGGAGCAGGATGGATGGAGAGGGATCAGGTTGGCATTCCAGAGAGGGATTGGGCCAGGGTCTTTGGGACGAGATTGGGTGGGATGGATGGAGCAGGACTGGGGCAAGATGGATGGAGAGGGATCACATGGTTTGAATGGAGCAGGATTAGAGCAGGCTCAGGTGGGATTCTGGAGCAGCTCCTGCTCTCCATTGGCTCCAGCCAGGTCCATCCTGTGGTATGGGGACAGGGACAGGGTGACACTGTGACCCTCTCTCATCCCAGCAGGAGTCACTGCCTGAACGATCCACGGAGCTGCATCCGGCCCCTTCCCTTTTCCCAGGAAACCGAGAGCTGCCAGCAGAGCTCATCCCCGCTGCTCCCACCCACCCACAGCTCCTGCTAACAGATCAATTTCCCATTCTCGAGTGTTTTAAAGCCAAGAACCACAAATATTCCCAATGCTTTAGTTCTGGTGAGAAATTATCCTGGTTTGAGCAATAAATCCTCCTGGGGCAAAAAAATCCGGCTTCCCTTCTCCAGTGGCCAGCAATTCCTCTCTGGAAACCAGCAACTGAAATGGGAACCCTGGGGACAGGGATGAGGACAACTGGGAGCAGGGATGGGGACACCAAGATGGGATAGGTACAGCAGAGACAGAGATGGGAACAGCAGGAATGGGAATGGGGATACCTGGAACTGGGATGGGGACACCAGGACTGGAACTGGGACTTGTCAGCCACACCTGGCTCTACCTCCCAGGAGTCATTTCCCACTCTGTGCCTGGTGTCTGAGGTGTCCCCAGGAGGGTTTGGCCACGTCGGGCTCCTGGAGGGACAGTGGGATGGAGGGAAAGGTTAGGGTGAATCAAGGGCCTGGAAGAATTAAAAGGCTTAAGAGTATAGCTACAAGGATAAAACCAATATATATTGATTAAGAATTTAGCAAGAAGAATAGAACCAGAGTACAAGGGCTAATTATTAGCAGATGGAGCTGGTTCGAGCTAAGACAAGAAATCATTTGCTTGACTTTGTTGTGTTTGTAGAAGCAGGATGGGAGGATAGGGCATTGTAAACATGAAGAAACCATAACTGCACCTGGGCCCCAAAACGAGTCAGAAACTGGCTGGGGAGTTTGGACTGTGGCCAAGGGACCAGAGAGCCTGCCAACAAGATGTGACAGTCCATGTGAGCCTCTCGTCTGTTTCTGCCCAACGACCCTCGCCTGAGGCCTGCGCTGGCCAGGGATGGGAGGAACGCCAAGTGACTGTTCCACAGGTGATGCCTACCAGGACTGGTTTCTCATGACAACTAGTCACGGGGCGCTGACTCAACAAAGCTCCCACAGATGGAAGAACAATGGACTGGTCAGTATGGGCTACCCTGTGTGTGTTCATGTCAACAAAGATGGTTTGGTGTGCCTTGAAACGTCCTGTTTCCACCTGTTTCTCAGGGTAACCATCTCCACATACAATAGTCCATAAATCTTTCCACCTTTTGGCCAGAAGCCACTTGCTTTGGGAAAGGACTATAAAAGTGACTTTCTCAGAGGAGACCCCTGAGATCTCCCCAGATGGCAACAGACATCTATTGGCTGGCTCCACGAGGATTCGTCTGCCTGTCTTGGTAGCTATAATCCCACCCCCCTTTTCTCTCTCTCTCTCTCTCTCTCTCTCTCTCTCTCTCTCTCTCTTTGTCCCGCTATCGCATTTTGGTTGGCACTAAATAAAGTGCATTTCTGTAAATGTAAACTGGTTTTGTCCCCTGCTGTGTCTTTTGCGCTCTGAGATCCATAAAAGAACCAGCCACAACTCCCGCTCGGATTGGGTGGATCGTGACACTCCTCAACAGCACACAGCCAGCAGTATCAGATGAATCAAGATGCCATTATCCCCACCCATAAAATTTTGGCTAGAAAGTCAAAGGGTGCTCAGTAAAACCCACTCATCCTTCAACAGCCCCAGTTTGCCTGTGGGCAAGTCTGACAGACAATAGAAATTTACTGTAGGCTGTTGTGCCTTGAATGAAGTGACTCCACTGTGGAAGCTAAGACAGAGCACTGTGGATTTAATTAGCATAAGCAGCTTGATAAACAAGATGTCTTGGCAAGAGCAAACAGAGCTTTGAAGACTCCATGAAGATTGGATCAAGACTGGTGACAGAAAAGAAGAATGAATCAAGTAGAAATATTGCAAAATGTGTAAGCTTCTCTGTATGACGTTTAACCAAACCAATGTAGTAAAAAATGACCAGCTTTCCTAAAAATGGTTTATAAGCACGTGTAGCTGAGAGTAAATTTGGATTCTGACCACCAGTCACTAGACCCCCTCTCTCTCCCAGTTGTTGATTCTCCAGTGCTGAGCGCTGCCGTGCCGGACACGCTGGATCTCCAGGAGGAGCTGGAGCCCAAGGCAGCAAAGTGGCACCATTGACATTGCCAATGCATTTTTCTCCATTCCTTTGGCAGCAGAGTGAAGGACCCAGTTTGCTTTCACCTTGGGGGGACGTGCAGTACACCTGGAACCGATTGCCCCAGGGGTGGAAACAGCCCCACCATCTGCCATGAGCTGATCCAGGCTGCACTGGAAAAGGGTAAAGCTCCAAAACATCTGCAATACATCAATAACAGAATTGTGTGGAGGAACATGGCGATAAAAGTATTTGAGAAAGGAGAGAGGATCATCCAAATTCTGATGGAAGGAGGTTTTGCCATCGAGAAGAAGTCAAGGGACCTGCCTGAGACATCCAGTTCCTGGGAGTAGAGTGGCAAGATGGACAGAACCAGATCCCCAGTGAAATGATCCATGAGATCATCACAGTCTCTCCACCAAGCAGCAAGACGGAAACACAAGCTTTCCTAGGGGCCTTAGGTTTCTAGAGAATGCATTCCTGAGTGCAGCCACATTGTGAGCCCTCTCTACCTGGTCACCCTGAGAAGAACAATTCCAGCTGTGGCCCTGAACAACAACAAACCTTTACTGAGACCAAGCAGAAAATCGTTCATGCTGTGCCCTTAGCCCAGTCAGGACGGGACCAGAGGTGCGGAATGTGCTTTACTCTCCAGCCATGAACAATGGCTTGTCCTGGAGCCTTTAGCAGAAGGTGCCTGGGGAGACTCGAGGCCGAGCACTAGAATTCTAGAGTCAAAGTTACAGAAAGTCTGAAGCAAACTACACTCACAAAAAAAAAAAAAAAACCAAACCAAAAAACAACCCAACAAAATCTTTTTTGCCTATAATAAGAAAGTTCAAGCCACCTCAAAAAGAATTATCACAAAAGCACAACTCCTCTTGGCATCCTCACTCCTGGTACTGTGGTGGATGTTTAAAGAAAAGGCTCCTCTACCCACCACGCCACCCACAGCACATGGAGCCCATGGATTGCTCTCATCACACAGCACAGCCGGATTAGAAAAACTAGTCACCCTGAAATTTTAAAAACACTTAAAACTGGCCACAAGATAAAAACTTTAGTCTCACTAACAAAAAGGAGCAGAAACAAGTAACCCAGGCTAAAAAGCTCCACCATACAACCAACTACTAGCACAAGAAACACGCTGTGCTCTTGTCACTGACAGTTTCTGTCTCATGGTTGAGATGAACCAGAAGTGGAAAGTGGCCGCAGGGAGCCCCACACGACGAGTCACACAAGCTACTGAAGGAGAAGGTGAATCAAGTGCACTTGCTGAACTCAAAGCCATTCAGCTGGCCCTGGACACTGCTGAAAGAGAGAACTGGCCAAAGCTCTACCCTTATACTGAATCATAAATAGTAACCAATGCTCTGTGGAGTTAGCTAGAAAGGTAAAAAAAGACCAGCTAGCAACATAAAGGAAAAGCAATTGAGGCTGCTGATGAGTGGAAAGGCATTGCCACTCAGACAAACTATCTGTAAAACTCCATCAGGTAGTCAGGCTAATAAAGAACATTAAAACAAGGAGCAAGTAGATCAAGCTGCAAAAATAGAGATGTCATAAATAAATTTAAATTAGCAACATAAGGGAGAGTTGTTCCTAGCTCAATAGGCCCACACTGCCTCAAGCCATCAAGGCAAAAATGCCACCTATAAGTAGGCACAAAACTGAAAAGTAGTTTTAACTATAAATTGCATTTCTCAAGTTATCCATAACTGTAAGACGTGCTAAAATCAAGCGAGCCAAGCAGATAAAGCCTCTCTAATATGGGGGGCAGTATTCCAAATATAAGTAGAAAGAAGCCGAGGAAATGAACTACATCACATTGCCTCAAACCCCCCAAGGCAAGTGCTACGTGATCACAATTGTAGAGGCCACCACTGGATCATTAGAAACCTACCCTGTACCTCACACTACTACTCTAAACAGCGTCTTAAGCCCAAAAAAGCAAGTCCTATAAAGACACAGCACCCCTGAGAGAATCGTCAGACAACAGGATCCATTTCAAGAACAGCCTTAGAAACACCTCAGCCAAAAACCAGGATATTGAATAAATAGATCATATCCCTTATCCCACACCAGCTGCCAGGAAAGTTGAACTGTACAACAGACTACTTCAAATTACCCTAAAGGCACTTGGCAGGGAAACATCCACAAATTGAGACATGAACTTAACAAAAGCCACCTAAATAGTCAACACCTGAGAGTCCATCACTCAAGCAAGTCCTGCCCAGTCTGAAGCCTTGCACACAGTGGATGGGGATAAAGTTCCTGTAGGACACATAAAAGGTATTTTAAGACTGTTTAGATTAGGCCCACCTCAAGCAAAGGCAAACCAATCCGTACAATTGGTTTTGCTCACAAACCTAGTTACACTTAGTAGGTAATGCAGAAAGATAAAGAAACCCATTGAGTACCACAGAAAAACCTAATCTTAAGTGAGAATTGTGTGTAAAGTTTCACTGTGGATAAAAATATATAGCAGAGTTTAAAGAAGGTATTAATTAAGGTGGGATGTAGATGGGAATAGAGTAAGGAGTAGATGTGTTGAGTTGCAATGCAAGATGCAAGCAGAAGTATACATTCTATCACCATCTGCTGAAACAACGTGGAGCAGGGCTCCTTATCTCTTCCATGACTCATCCCTCAGAACTCCTCCCCACCAGGAGTTATACCTTATGGCAGCTGCCCCAGCCAAGGAGAAAAGCCAAGTATTTCCAACCTAAATAAAATCTGAAATTTGAAACATCAGAGCAACCTATCCCACTAAATTCCCAGAAGAAGACGAGGCCTATCTTCATCACCTCTAGATGCTAAAAAAGTAACTACACCCTTCTCCAAAATCGTTGCTTCAACAAAACCACATCTGTCACTCCAAGAAAACTTCAGGTACCATTATTCAGACTGTAACCAACACCCTGAACAACAGGGTTAGAGGTTGCATTCTGACCTTGCCAGTGTCTTGGTCTTTATATTACTATACTTTCATTTTCCTTTTCCCAGTGAAAAACTGCTATTCTAAATCCCATATCTTTGCCAGGGAGCTCCTTAACTTCCAAGTCATATTAATTTAGAGGGAGGGAGTTTACATTTTCCGTTTCAAGAGAAGCTCCAGACGTCCTCAGCAGACACCTGTCTGTCAAACCAAGACAGTGCCCTGCTGCAGCTCCATCCCCATGGCAGGATCCGCGCTGGATGATCCCCAGGGACCCCCGGTGGGCAGAGCCCCCCTGAGCCCTGGTGCTGCTGATCCGTGTTGGGAAGACAGCTGGCTGGGGGCTGCACACCCTCCCCATGGCCTGGATTTGCTTTGAATTTCTCTTTGTCCTTCCCAAACACCCAAAACCAGGGTAAAAATAGAGATGTGAAATAACGACCTGCTTGGGAACACGGGGGGATCTTGCAGGGGATGCAGGGGACGCTCGGTTCCAGGGATTTGAGGGGTCCTGGGAGGGACCTGGGGGTTTCTCAGGGCGTTGGGCACCCCAGTTCCAGCGGCTCTGGCTGCGCTGGGAGACAGCTGGGAGCGGAGGAGGAGCGAGAGGAAGAGGAGGAGAGGGAAGAGACGGAAGAGAAGCAGCGGGAGGAAGAGGAGGGACACAGGAAGAGCGGTAGGAAAAGGAGGAGGTATTTTGGAACCACGCGCTTCACTCCCCTGTCCGCTCAGGCCGCAGCTTCCCTCGGGTCCAGCGGCATCGCCCCCAAAATCCCGCAGGTGAGTGGGGACAGGAAGCTCGACCCAAATCCATCATGGGGGACTCCGGGAGGGTTTTATTTTTCGATTCAGGGGATGTTGGAGGAGCCCAAAGCCAAGGCGGAAATTGCCCTGGCGGGATCTTGGCGGCTCCCCCGTGGCGATGACCCGGTATCAGCGGGGAGCAGCGATATCGGTTCTGGGGATCCCCGGCAGAGCCGGGGGGGAAGGCGGGAGCCCCGGAGCGGGGAGAGCTCAGAGGGGCGATCCCGGAGCCGGGGGACCCCCGGCAGCCTGGAGGGGTGCGGGAGGTTGGTGCTGAGCGGGCTCCGGGCCCCCGAGGCTGAAAGGGGCGCTGACTGCTCCAGCTGCCCTTGGGCAGCTGCCACCATCAAACCCAACGCGTTCAGCCCTTGTTTTCCCCCCAAACCAGGATTTCCCAAACCTTGGCTGCATTGAGGAAGAGGAGACTGTGAGGACGAGGTCGATGGCCTGGGAGCCGCAGGCAGGTGAGGAGGAAGTCAGTGCCCCTTTCCCCCTGTGTCCTGCTCCATCTCCCAGCCCAGCACGGCCCCGGCTGCAGCACAGCCCTGGGGGGATCTCCTTGCCCTTGCCTCTGACACGGAGGCAAATCCCATCCTGTCCTTGTCCTTCCTCCCCCAGACAAGGAGCTGAGCACGGGCAGCAGGGAGGACAAATCCCCACGGCACAGCCTTGGGCAAGAGGCCGTTTGCAGCGGCTCCACGGTGCAGGAATGCAACGGGGAGGAAAAGCCCCGCAGATCCCGCAGCAGGAGGGGCTGCAAACGCACAGCCCGGGGATCCCAGCAGGAAAGAGCCAGCCCGGGCCGGGGAGGCGGCCAGAGCTCGGAGCTGGGGCTGCGTGAGCAGCTTCACCATGGGGAGAAGCCCCACAAGTGCTCAGAATGTGGGAAGGGCTTCAGTGTGAAAAGCAACATCATCTGACACTGCAAAATCCACACGGGGGAATGGCCCTACGAGTGTTGGGAGTGTGGGCAGAGGTTCAGAGACAGCTCAAACATGACTGCGTGCCAGAGGAGCCACACTGGGGAGAGACCCTATGAGAGTGATAAATGCAGGAAGACATTTCAGAGCCGCCCCCTTCTCCTCCTGCACTATCGCAGTCACATGGATGAGAGGCCTTATGAGTGTCCTGACTGTGGGAAGGGATTCAAGCACAACTTTGCCCTTGTCAGGCACCGGCTTATCCACACCGGGGAGAGACCCTACGAGTGTCCTGAGTGTGGGAAGAGCTTCTCAAGGAGCTCCACCTTGATCCCACACCAACGGAGTGTCCACTGAGGGAAGCCCTGAGTGAGGGAAGAGTTTCGTGCGCTGATCCAGCTCCATCCCCCATGGCAGGATCCGCACTGGATGATCCCCAGTGACCCCCGGTGTGCAGAGCCCCGCTGAGCCCTGGTGCTGCTGATCTGTGTAGGGAAGACACCTGGCTGGGGGCTCCACATCCTTGGCTCGTGGTAGCCTGGATTTTCTTTGCATTTCTCTTTGTCTTTCCCAAGCATCCAAAGCCAGAGTAAAAATAAACATGTTGAACAAAGGTATGGTTGGGGACTTGGAGGGATCTTCCAGAAGATGTGAAGGATGCTGGATTTGAGGAAAAGGAAGCTGGTCGCTATTTCAGAATGGGGCAGAGCAGATGTTTATGGGACAGGAGCCTTCCTGGGCTGTTAGGGACCTGCATCTTGCAAGGTGCTCTGCTCTCCTTCAGCTCCTCTCTGAGAGATGCCAATCCCAGCTCGGCACCTCAGGGCACTGGGGCCCTGCAAGTGGCACTGCCTGTTCATGGGCAGACAACTGATGTTTACCTGCAAAGGGGCACAGGTTTAATACTTGCACACTTCATAATATGCAAGCATATTTTTATTACCTGGGTCATTGGAGTATGTCCTGGTTCAGGGCAAATTTGGGAGGAAACTCCAAAAGGGACCCCCCTAGAAAGCAGATTCAAGCCCCTCCTCCTACTACTTCAGGAAAAGATTTCCTTGGAGAAAAGTGGGAAGACCCCTATTTGTTTAACAAGTGAAGTATTGACAAGCATAAAAAGGGAAAAATATTGAACAATAAAACTGCTCTGAAGAGATGGCAAATTCAGAAAGTCCTTTTTGTGGGTGCAGCTCGGCTCACTCAGTCTCTTATTAGTCCCTCTGGTGCTGGAATGCAGCGTCCCAGGCCCCAGTGGGTCACAGATGTGAGCTCCCGGTGTTCTTCTGGGTTTTCAGTCCAGAGCAGGTTTGAAGAGTTCCAAGAAAAAAAAAAATCATAGTCCAGGGAACTTCACTGCCTCAGCTAGCTAAAAAAATACTGACTAAAAAAGAGAGGAGAGGTCCCTCTCACTGCCCGTCCATGCTGCAGACAACACAGTCAGGAGAAGGAAAGCTGAAGCTCTTATCTATATATTTTGAAAACAACTGCCTCAGACATTCCACCGCTTCTTCTTCTACCCCCACTTCACTCTCAAATCTAGTTTTAAAGGTGAAAAAGTTATTTCTGGGCTAAACAGATGGATGGGGATACAATTCAACATTATAAAGTCACCTCAGGACAAGATGTAAGTTAAATGGTGTTAAGTGTTGTTCTTTTCCTAAGTTAAGTTTAATGTAAGTTATAAGCTGAGTTAAATACTCTTAAGTGTTATTCCTCTGTTAAATTGTTATAGTCATAGGTTAAAAGTTAGGTTAAATACTGTTAAGTGCTGTTCTTTTGCTAAATTGTGAAGATCAAAGTATAAGTTAAGGTTAAGGTAAAAGTTAAGTCCTGTTAAGTTTGAACTCTATTAGGCTTTGAGGCCGCATTCCTTTTATCCTTGCCCTCACTGTCCTTTTGTCACACCCACCTGAGCACACACACACGGACAGTTCTGGGTTCATTTCTGGTTTGATTGACTGGATTTTGTTTGGTTTTGTTGTTGCTTTGTCTCCTTGGTGTGCCTGAAGTGTCCAGTCCAGGAGTAGGGTGACTCTTGCCAAGGAGTCGTGCTGTAGCTTAACATTAAATCTGGTTTTTGCTGATCCCGTGCTGGGGATTTTTTAAATGCTCTCAGCCCCTGGCTCATAACAGGGTGAAGGAGCTCTGGCGCAGGCTCTGGCCCTGGGACACGGGAACACTGCCAGGGGGTCCCTGTCCCCCTGTGCTACCCCCAGGGCCCCAGCCCCTGTCCCCATGTCAGACTCTGGGGTTGATCTCATGGAACATCCTCTAGGGGAGGCTGCGGCATGGGGGGCAGGGGGACCTGGGGGGACAGGGGAACCCACAGTGTACGAGCAGCGTTGGACTCCGCTGGGGGAACTGTGAAGGGGGGGCCGGGGCAGAGTGACACCCCCAGTGACCTTACACAGCCCTGTGATGTCACACAGCCCCAGTGATGTCACACAGCACCCTATGATGTCATACAGCACCCTATGATGTCACACAGTGCCTGTGATGTCACACAGCACCCTATGATGTCACACAGCACCCTATGATGTCACACAGTGCCTGTGATGTCACACAGCACCCTATGATGTCACACATTGTGATGTCACACACCACTGTGATGTCACACAACCCATGTGATGTCACACAGCCCTGTGATGTCACACAGCCCCTGTGATTTCATACACTCCCTGTGATATCATACAGCATGCTGTGATGTCACACTGCCCTGTGATGTCATATATCCCCTGTGATGTCACACAGCCTCTGTGATCTGTGAAGTCACAGTCATTGCTGTTATGTCACACAATCTGCCCTGGGATGTCACACGGCCATTCTGTGATGTCACATCCTGCTCCAGGATGTCATAGCCCCTCTCTGATGTCACATAGCCACCCTGTGATGGCAGAACACACTCACTGATGCCACAGTCTTCTCTGGGACATCACACAGCTGCTCTGTAATGTCACAGCCTGCTGTCTGATATCACAGAGCCACCCTCTATGATGGCACGGTCTCCTCTGTGACCTCACTGCCCTCTCTATGGTGTCACACAACCGTCCAGTGCTGTCACAGCCCACTCAGCAATATCACAGCCTGTTCTGTGATGTCACAGCCCAATCTGTGACCTCACACAACCCACCCTGTGCTGTCACACAGCCCCTTTCTGACATCACAGCTGCTCTCTGGCTCCATGACACAGCCACAGAGGTGCTGCTGTGCCACAGCCCCCTCTGGGACATGACACAGCCCCTGCCAGTGCTGAGCACTGTGAGCTCTGCCTGTGCCCTGCTCATGTCCCTGCCATGCCCTGGCAGTGCCCCAGCCCTGCTGGGCTGTGCACAGGAGCTGCTCCTGGGCAGAGCTGTCTCTCTGCAGCGCTGCCCTTGCCAGGAGCTGCCTCTGTGCCAGGAGCCCGGCCCAGCTCAGCAGCACAGGCACAGCACGAGGACTTGAATCACCCTCTCGGGGCTTTGGTGCTGTTTGCATCAGACTCAGTCCCTGAGAGAGTGTGCTCAAAAAACTTCTCAAGAGCTCCAAGTGATATTGAAGCACTGAAGTTTCTCATATTTAACTAGATCCCAGTGAGGGGCAGGACTGAGAAAGTGTCCCCAGGTCCCAGTTAGAGCAGAACACTGGAGGCACTGATGGCAGGTGGGGACAAAGCAGGGAAAGGTGTCTCTGGTGCTGAGCACAGCTGGATGTGTTTCAGGAATGGAAAGGGCCAAGGCCTGAGGGCTGACCCCTGGCAAGGCAGATCCTGTCCCTCCCTCATTGCTCAGGGCTCTTCCCGAGGCACTGGGCTCTGGGGATGTGCAATGCCAACGGTAGGACCATGGGGCGGCCCCTGCCAGGCTGCTGAGCAGGGACAAGGAGGCAATGAGGCCCCAGCACAGCCAGGCTCACTTGTCCCCTGCTGGCCTCAGGCCCAGGGCCAGCAGCCATGGCCCAAGTGCTGCAGCAGTTGGCTCTGGCAGGGCCGTTCAGCTGCTGCCCATCCCTGTGCCCTGTGCAGCCCAGGCTGTCCTACGGTGTCCATGCCCTGCCCTCTGTCCCTGCAGGCTGTCGTCATCCCCCGGCTGCCCCACTTCACTGGCCCCTTCCTCTGCTGACAGCTCTGCATCCCGCCTGACTCTGCCTGGCCACACAAAGCCTTGGGCTGCTCCAGACTCCTGGGCCATGTGCTGCACCACAGTCCTGCCCTGGCAGAGAAATTCCTTTCTCTTTGTGTCCAGTCTGGGCCTCCCCAGCTGCCCTTGGTGCCAATATTTCTTTTTCAGGCTCTTTTATGCAATAAAGAAAAGCTCCACCATCTCTGGAACCTCCCTTCAATCCCTCTCAGGCTACTCCTGTTCTGTCCTCAGTCTCCACTGAGCCCACGGCCCTCAGCCTCTGCCTGATAATGATGTGATGAGGCCTCCAAAGCCAGTCTTGCGAGATTTTTGGGTCCTCTCCAAGGTCTTTGTAAATGGAAACATAGTGGTCAAAGTCCATGAAAAATGGAGTGTTATTCTCTCCAAGAACTTGCAGTGACAGAACAAGGGTCCATATTGTTGCCCGATGCCCCAAACAGAACACAAACTAACAGAGTTAGTTTATGCGGTGCTTTATTCAGGGCCTGGGGAACCTGCGGACTAGCGTCCAAAGTCAGGATCCCACAGTTCCCTTTTTCCATCAGGTTTTTATCCCTTTTTACAAAGTGGTCTACGTGCAGAAATACACATTCTTCAAAACAATACAGATACATAAATCTTGCAGGTATCATTCCTAAAAGTTATAAATTCTGCATGCTTGTCTACTCAGAACTATAGGCTACCCCCCTTAATCCCCCTTGCATGTTTGCCCATCACCAGAACCCTTTATTTATTATTATACTTTAGCCTTATCTTGAAAGTTTCTAAATGTTCTATATGCTCTACTAATCCTTGATTATTGTTTTCACAGTTCTAAATGTTCTATATGCTCTACTAATTCTTTTGACTATTGTTTCACAAGGTAGGTTCTCAGGGCCTGTCCAAAAACTGCAGTTTTCTAAGCCTTAGCATGACTACTACTATATCTACATTAGTCCTTTTCCTCATTATTTCGGTATCAATATTGTTAAACTGAATCAGGGTGGATCTACATTTGTTAGAAGGAGAAAATATTTTACAATGACAGTGGCACAAAACTGCAAGTGCTTTTCCAGAGAAGTGGATGCCCCATGCCAGGAATGCTCCAAGAGCAGCAGCTTTGTGCAACCTGACATGGTGAAACCCCTGCCCTCCCCAAGGATAGAATTCCTCTTGTGTGGGCTCTCTCATGTGCTGGGTGGCCTCACTGCACTTGTGGCCAGAATGTCTGCTGAAGGCCAGTCAGGCTGCTGCAGTGGCAGTGACCTCACAGCCATCACCATTGCAGCCATGTCCCTGGGCCTGGCTCTTCCCTTTCCTCTGTCCCTGTCCTGTCTCTGCAGGGATGAACAGTTTTGTCAATATATTGTCCCCAGGGTGCTGGGGCCAATTGCTTCCCAGTCAGGTTCCTGGAGCACAAATGGCTTTGCAGAGCCCAGCCAGAAATGATCCCTGAGGCAGCAGCTCTGCACTGGTGGCCACCAGGCCGACTTGCCAGGGAAGGCTTCTGGTCATGCCCTGCAGGGAGCTGCTGCTGCCAAGGTGCCTTTGATGTCTCCGTCTCTCCCGGGCACAGGTCCCACCATGGCACACTGTATTTGTGCCCTTCCCTGTGCTGGGGCTGCCTGGGGCTTTTCCTGCAGCAGGACCTAGCCTGGCCATGTGTCACGATCCACCCAACCTGAGCAGAAGTCATGACGGGTTCTTTTATGGATCTCAGAGCACAAAAGGACACAGCAGGGGACAAAACCAGTTTACTTCTACAGAAATGCACTTTATTTAGTGCCAACCAAAATGCGATAGTGGGACAGAGATAGAGAGAGAGAGAGAGAGAGAGAGAGAGAGAGAGAGAGAGAGAGAGAGAGAGAGAGAGAGAAAGAGAAAAGGGGGTCAGGATTATAGCTACCAAGACGGGCAGACGAATCCTCGTGGAGCCAGCCAATAGATGTCTGTTGCCATCTGGGGAGATCTCAGGGGTCTCCTCTGAGAAAGTCACTTTTATAGTCCTTTCCCAAAGCGAGTGGCTTCTGGCCAAAAGGTGGAAGATTTATGGACTATTGTATGTGGAGCTCGTTACCCTGAGGAACAGGTGGAAACAGGAGGTTTCAAGGCACACCAAACCATCTTTGTTGTTATGAACACATGCAGGGCAGCCCATACTGACCAGTCCATTGTTCTTCCATCTGTGGAGCTTTGTTGAGTCCAGCGCCCCGTGACTAGTTGTCATGAGAAACCAGTCCTGGTAGGCATCACCTGCTTTTCACAGTCACTTGGCGTTCCTGCCATCCCTGGCCAGCGCAGGCCTCAGGCGAGGGTCGTTGGGCAGAAACAGACGAGAGGCTCACACGGACTCTCACAGTCAGATAAGTGTATAAGTGGAAGCATCTTTGTACCAAGTTACTGCTAGGTGAAGCTCTGGAGCTGGGATAAGGTTAAAAGGCATTGAGAGAAAAAGAATCTTCAGTATGGAGGCAAGTGAAAGCAAAGATGGTTCCTAAAGGTAGTCCTTTGGGATATGTTTGGCATATTGGAAAGAGCTGTGGGATCATAAGGATACAGAAAATAAACAGAGCTTATTAAGTTATGCACACGGTGGTGGCCACTTTATAATCTTGAGGAGGGGATGAAGTGGCCCCCATCAGGGACATTGGACTATAACACTTTGATACAGCTGATGCTTTTCCTTAGGCGTGAGCAGAAGTGACATGAAGTTCCTTATGCTGCCATGTTTTTCACCATTAAAAATCACCCTGAGTGGCAAAGGGCTTTTGGAATTAGAACACCCTCTGACCCTTTAGTTTGGCTCTTGAAAAAGACAATAAAGCTAATAAGGAAAAGCCCAGGAGGTGTTGCAGCACATGCTCGATAAATCAAAGGATGTACACATCCTGACAAGGTGCATTGTATGGAGACTCAGGAAGAGGAGACAGAGGAAGTGCTCAGACCACCCCTTAAAAGACAAGGAAGAGAGGGTGGTAGGGAAAGTAGATTTGGAATTGCCATCAACTTCAGGTTTTACCTCTGCTTCATCCCTTGCTTCATCCTCACTTGAGAGAACAGTAATTAATATGGGAGTCCCCTCCCAATTCCTGAGTCACAAGAGCCAACCCAACAGTATCCACCCTATTTTATGTTATGCGATTTTATGTTTATGCTATTAAACACAATTCCTCTCAAACTCCTTCTGAATATCTAGACCAGTTCCGAGGAGCAATGCGTCAACACACCACTCTGGATCCTGAATCTGATAAGAGAATATAACAATTGGTAAACTTGTTTCTAGGGCAATCTGCAGGTGACATCAAGTGAAAGCTCCAGAAGATGCAGGGTCCAGCAAGTCAGAACTTGGAGACTTTGCTATATGAGGCATGGAGAGTTTTCAGCAATCGAGAAGAGGGGTGTAAACCAGAGACCAAAAAAAAAAAAAAAACCTAGTAGCAATAATACAGGAAAATGTAAAAGGGCTACTGATAGACCTGAAAAAGCATATTTTTGTAAACCATAAAAGTATAAAGTGGGAAAACAGTGGGGAATTCATCGATTTTTGCATATGCCTAAAGCTCCATCTGCACTTTTAGGCAGGGATCTGCTAGAGCAGCTGGAAACAAAAATAATATTTAAAAATGAGGAAATTAATTTGGAGGTAAAAGATCAACAATATGTGGAATTTTTTAAGTTGAAAATGAAGAAGAAATTATTAAAAAAAAAAAAAAAAAAAAGATCATGTTTTTTGAGTGTGTGCCTCTAATATACCAGGAAAAGCAAAGAATGCTCTACCAGTATGAATCTGGCTTAAAGAAGGAGAACAATCAGTAAGGGTCAAACAGATCCCTTAAAAAGGGAAGACAGAGAAGAAATTAGCCCAATCGTTGAAAACTTTTGCAAATAGGACTATTAAAGAGTGCTAGTGCCCCTAAAAAAGCCTGATTAATCATACAGGTTGGTACAAGATTTAAGAGCTGTTAATAAGATAACTGAAGATTATGCCGTATTGCTAACCCCTACACCTTGTTAACTCTTTAACACCTGAACTAACCTAGGTTACTGCTTTAGATTTGAAGGATTTTTTTTTT
>NW_027636054.1:100707-147684 GCF_903797595.1 Erithacus rubecula | reverse complement strand
GAGGGAGCTGTCAAAAGGGAAGAGAGTGGAGGGGGAAAAAAAGGGATGGGCACAGTCTGAAGGCTGGAGGGAGGGAGCTGTCTACAAGCAGAGAGAGAGCTGAAGCCACGAGAGCTGTCACAATCATCAGCTCTGCCTGGAGCTCCAGCTGGTCACTGGTCTCCAGGTGGTCTCCTCTTCTGTGGCACGTGGAGGTGTTAAAGGGACACTGCTTTGTCTGAGCCATCGGGTGAAGGTAGTTCTGCAGCTCTTTGCCTGAATGCAAGTTGAGTTACTGGGCTTGCATGGGAAGGGCTGTTGTCTTTACTCAGCGCTTGAAGGGCTGGAAGAGAGAGGAACAGAGCCAGGTCAAAGCCCGAAACTGTGGGAATCCGAGGAGATCTTCCTGTCAGGGGCATTCTCTCCCAGCTATTGGCATGGCCAAGAGGGGACCAACGGGATCAAGTTGCTGGCACGAACCCCCCGCCCGCATCCCGAAATCTCTGTGAGCTCTGCCACCGCCAGCCCTCGTTCACACAAGAAGCAAAACCCCTCCGCAGACAGGACAGGGACTGCAGCTCCTCCTGCCAGCCCCACTGACAGCCCACTGCCCTCACTCACCCTCATTGAGCACCTGCAGCTCATTCCTTCTTCTCCCTCATGAGTTCCCTGGCCATCCCTGGAAACACAGACCCTGTCACGGCTCTGCCCAGCGGCACAGCTCCCTGCCTGCGGCACTGCCAGTCCTGTGGCCACTGGCCCTCGTGGCCCGGCAGGGCTCAGCCCGGGCCCTTGCCGCACGCTGCCGCCCCAGGCACGGCTGCGGGAGGGAGCAGCAGCCCCGAGAGCAGCCAGGGCTCCACGTGGCGCCGGGCCCGGGTGGCAGAAGCTGCCGGGGCAGCAGGCGGGGCTGGGGCCGAGCTGCGGCGGGGCGGGGAGGGAGCCCAGGCTCACCCGTAAACCGGAACGCCGCTGCTCGCAGGGGCTCCTGTGGGCTCTGCAGGTAGGGCAGGGCCTGGCGCAGGTGCTCGGCCGCTCGGCTCCTGTCCTCTGCCAGCTGCGGAGAGCGGCGGGAGCGAAGGGTCAGGGCGGGCTCCGGCCCTTTGGCAGGCGCTGCCCGCGCCCAGCCCCGGCCTCCCCTGCCCGCACAGCCCTGAGGCGCGGCCAGCAGCCGCCAGCTGGGCTCTGCAGGGGCACAGGGCCGGCTGCTGCCCGGGGAGCCGCGGTGCCGGCCCGCCCCGCAGCCCCGCTGGGCCGGGGCTCCATCGGCACCCGGCTCGGGCCCGTGCGGCCCCTGCGGGCAGCGCTGGGCAGGGCCACAGCTGCAGCCGCACACAGTGAGCGCCGCGCTCAGGGGGCTTCTCCAGCCTGAGCCTGGCGCTTCCAGGCCGTCCTTACCAGGCACTCGGCCAACTTCCACAGCTGCGCTGTATTCACGAGCTGCATGAGATCCCTCCTCCTGAGGAACTTGGTCACACAAAGCAGCGCTGTTCGAGACACCTGGAGAGCAGCAGAGATGCAGAGATGTCCCCGCAATTCAGGGCACAGGAGCCGTGTCCCTGAGCCAAGGCCTGGAGGAGGCTGCAGCCCACCAGACACCAGGGCAGGAGGCAGCCGAACCCCCCCCCCGGGACACGGGCAGCCCACGAGTCCTCACCTCTGCCACATCCGGATTCTTATCGTGGCAGTAGATGAAGAGTGGGAGCACGCTCTGCCACACGGGTGTCTTAAGAGCTTTTCTGTCCTTTTTCGTTAGTAAACCTATCATCTCTTCAAACAGAGCAATTGATCCCATCTTCACCTGTCTATCATGCTGTAGGAAAGGAAGGAAAAAAGTCCTAAGCACTGGTTCCTTCAGGCCCGTGTGGGCACCAACGTTGAAATTCACGGGTCACAAAGTGTCCAGGGCGCAGTCAGTGGCCGTGGCCTGGGGCACAGAGCCTTACGTGGTCAAAGAGTGGCAGGAGCGCCTCAGCCAGCCGCAGGGCGATGGGGCTGCGTACAGGGGCACCATTGTGGAGGAACAAATATCGGAGTACAACGATGGTCATCCTGACCGTGAAGCTATTGTTTTCCTGCAGGATGTCCACAAGATTGTCAGTCAGGTTCCACAATTTTTTTGCCTGTTTGGAAGACAACTGTGTGAAAGGCCACTCTGCTGCCACAGGGCCTAGAGGCCAAAGGCCTGTCCCAAACAACGCGGGCAGCTGACCCAGGAGGCAGGAGAGCTGGGATCAGCTGCCCCAGCACCCAAAGCCCAGCCATGCGCAAGCGACTGCATGCCCCAGGCTCATGCTGCTGGCAGGGCTTCAGCAGCTGCTCCCTTCTCACCATGGGGGGATTCATGGGGCCAAGCAACATGAGGCATCTGAGTGCCAGGTGACGCCTCTCCCTGCACTCGCTCTGCAGGTTCTTTGAGATGATCTCCAGGAGACTGGCCCCATATTTGGACACATCCAAGCACTCCATGACCTGAAAGGCACAGGGCAGTGACAGGGACCTGGCCGGCAGGAGCCCAGAACCGCACAGGGCTGGGCCCAGACAGCAGGACAGGGCACAGGCACCAGCCCAGGCAGGTGTGGCTATGAGAGGCCAGAGAGCTGGCAGGCAGCTCAGGGAGACAGCGCTGGCCATCAGGCTCACCTCCACAATGAATGCCAGGGCAGCAAAATCCCAGCATGGCCTCTCCATGTTGAGCAGGCTGAGCAGGTGCAATGCAATCCCAGAAGACAAGGGTGTAGATGAGGAGCGCATTGCTCTGAAAGGAGGAAAAAGAAAGCAAGGTCTGAGTCAGGGGGACAAACCTCTCCCAGGACTGATTCCCAGAGGTCTGGTCTTTCCCCACCATCCTGCTGCAAGGGGACCTGAGCTATTTTGGAGGCAGCTCCTTTTGGGCACCCTTCTTTCCCAGTCTTTTCCAGTCTGTTTGGCTGTGCCTCGGTGACAAGGCCCTCTGGCCCATGAGCACGGGTACTGTGTAGGGCACTCCGGACACAGAGCACAAAGAGTGGAGAGGGTGGGGTCTCACCTGACCAGCACACCCACGGCATAGTGCTGGGAGTCAGCAGACAGCAGCGTGTCCCAGCCACACTTGCGCTCCATTGCCGTCACCACATCCTCACACTGCATTCGGCAGAGCAGGGACTTCAGGGTCTCCAGTGCAAACCTGTGTGCAGAGCAAAGCTCAGGTCACGCTGGGAGCACTGGCTCCTGCCCTGGGGACATGGCAGGGACAGAAGGACTGGGATGGAAAACCTGTTGGAGCTGGCAGCAAAGCCGTGTTCTTTCTGGCACGTTTTCCACAATTTATCAACCTCCTCTGGTGTATCCAATGTGCTGAAGTACGCTTGGAAGAGCAGGTGGACAAATAGGCGAGTGAAATACAGTGTCATTATGTGTGGGATGCAGGGCTCCTGGAGGATCTTCCACATCACCACAGTTGCCTGCAAAGGACAAACACCCCGAGACAGCGCTCAGTGCCGAGGTATCCGTGTGGCAGGGCCCAAGCGTGGCAGGGAGAGGCCAGGGGAGACGCAGGGGGAGCACCGGGCCTGGTGCCCCTGAAGCTGCCCCTAGGCCAGGATTCAGCCCAGCACCTGAGGCTGGGAGATTCAGTGGGGGAAGGAGGGTGGAGAGCTGCAGGAGGGGCGGCCTTGGGGTGAGCAAAGGCCAGTTCCAGAAACTCACAGCCAGGGAAAAGACTCTTGTTGTGTCCCCATCGGAGGTGCACGTGCTGTGCTCTGGCCAGCTCCCCAGCACATCCAGGAGTCTCAACCTCGCTGGCTTTGCAGTCCTGGGCGAGCACAAGATTGTCTTCCACATAGCCATAGCAGCTCTGTAGGGTCAGAACTCTGTCTCAGGGCAGTCTGAGACACAGCACCGTGGCCTGGCAGCAGCAGGGACCTGAGCTGGCTGCCAGCTCTGCCTCTGCCCATTGCCCCGCACCAGCAGCACCCAGGCAGTTTAGCCCTGTGGGGACAGGCTCCTGAGGGGCAGGGAGGGAGCATGGGGTGGGTGCTGACAAGACAGGGCTGGGAAAGGGAGCAGCCAGAGGGCCCTGGAACTCTCTGTTGTTCAGACTGAGCTAGAACAGGCTGTGCAGGGTGATGGGCTGGTGAGCCCTGAGCCCTCTGGGCAGGTGGGCCCTATACCTGTCACACGATGGGGCCACACGCAGGAGAGTCATCACCACATCAGTGGGCTGTGCCTCGGTGACATCCAGCAGGGACCTCTCCACCCTGTGCTCATCAGTCTCATTGGCCATGAGCCACTGGTGGATGTATCTCACCATGGCAGGCACCTGAAAAGGCATGGGAAGACTTGGAAAGCTGCCAGAGGCAGTAATGTCCCCAGCTTCCCCAGAGAAGTGCTTCCCTTCCCACCACACTGTGGTGTCCTCAAAGTCTGACAGGGACCAGCAGGCCCCAGTGAATTGTGAGGCCAACCAATTCTTAGGGGGATCAAACCCTGGCCACAGGCTGCTTACTTGCTTGGGATTGGCCAAACCTGCTTCTACAAGCTTGTCAAGCAGGGCAGCACTTGTGTTGGTGGTGTAGTCCTCACACTTTTCTATGGACCCAGTGCCCATGGTGCTGGTCACTTCCTGCCAAAAGTATTTGATAAATTTGGAAGTGCGGCAGGAGAACAAAGGGCAGGAAAAGAGGGCTGTTCCATGGGGTGCTCCAAGCGCTGTGCTGGGCTGAGCAGTGACAGCAGGCCCAGCCCAGGTGGGGATGGCTGCAGGTACCTGTGCTGTTCTGTGGAAGAGGACACCGGTGGGGTCCTGCTCGTGTGTGCGGTCCATGGCTGCACCTGGCAAAGAGTGAGCACAGCCAGAGCTGAGGGGCTGCAGGAGAGGCCGGAGAACAGGGCCCAGCCCTGTGCTCCCCAGGCAGGGACAGCCCCAGGATTCTCCAGGGGATGGAGCACGGGCACTGCGGGGTGTCTGCCCGGCCCCTCTTCTGTCTTGTCCCTGGGCATGTCCCAAAGGGATGGGATGGGAGGGGTCAAGGTTGCAGCAGCCTTCAGCCCTTTTACCCAGCTGCTCCACTCACCATCCTGCATTGGCTGAAATGGCTCCGGCTCTTCAGGCTGTTGGGCTGGATGAACTCTAGAGCCTCTCCTTTTTATTCTGCTAAACACTTCGAAGATGTTGGGAAATCTGCCTGCCATGCCAGAGTCTGGCCTCGAGGGCACCTGGAAGAGAAATGCCTTGGGAAAGCTGTGAGACAAACAGTCAGTGACACTCAGAGAAGCTCCGGGTCCGACAGGAACGAGTGCGCTGTGCGGGGGCTCCTCACGGCACCGCTCTGTCCCGTCCTGTCCCGTCGTGTGCTCCGAGCACTGTGCCGTGGCCGTGTCACCGTTGGCTCTTATATCACCACACCTCACCAACGGTCCTGTTCCATGCCATGGTGACCATGCTGAACCGTTTCAATAACGGCCCTTGCACACGCTACCACCGGCCCTGGCCTGCCCCCAGCCCACCCAAAGTGGCCCAGGTTGGAAGGAATCCCTCACCCCAAGTGTCTAAGACAGCCCGACAGGATCTTTAGGAACGGCTCAAACCATCAGCAATCGCTGCCCTGCTCTGCGGGCTCAGGGCAGCAGAAGGAGCCCCCAGGGCTCCGACGCAGCCGCAGCGGGAAGGGCACGGGGCCTTGCACAGAAGCTGGCTCGGCCTCCTTGGGACACGTCCCGGCTGGTGGCCATCCTAAACCCACGGCTGTGACACAGGCAAGGATCGTATGGGCCAGGGCACGGATGCTGCTCTGACCCCTGGGCCCTGCGAGCACTGAAATCAGCGGCTGTGGCAGAGTCCTTGCCCAAGCAGACCTGCCACCCCCCGAGCCCTGGCAGCGCTGGTGCCCCACTCCTGCCCCAGAGACCTGTGCCCCGGGGGCTTCTGTGCCAGAGGGAGCCAAAGCCCACGTGCACTGGGGGCTGTGCTCCTTCCTACAGGGGCTGTTGGCAGGAGCACCTGGAGCAACTGCTGGCAACTCTTGGTATCTGTCAGAAGGCAGAAGCTCTTAGTCCTGAAATAATTTCTTTTATGGGAGGGATTGGCAGGAGCACCAGCACACAATCAGCAGCTGAGTTTCCCAGTACAACTAGATTGTACAGAGGCACTGTCTCCATTTCCAAAGATAAACATCAGCAAACACATGTTGGAATAGCCAAATTAATTCCATTGTTCCTGGGATACAAATTCTGACTATAGATCCCAAGCAAGGATTGTACACAAGGCCTTAGGAAACACTTCCCAGATGAATTAAAGTCTCTCCCATGCAGGGCTGTAATGGCTGAACTTCTGTTCTGTTGCACAGTTCCAGGTTGAGTGGGAAGAAGTCCACAGTGTTCCTGTACAGTCTGAAACTGGGATGCAGGCTTGGACCAAATTCTTTCCTCAGCAGGATGATGCTGAAATCCACAGCATTCTGATGCCTGAAAACTAGGCAAGAAACCAGTAGTACTCTATAATATAAGGCCTATGGGGCAGTTATTTGCTTATTTGATACCTGGAGTGACGGGCATTGCTCCACAACAAAATCACCTGTCCATTCTTTGCACCGTACTAGCCTGTATATGTTTTTTAGTTAATGTGCAAATTATTTTTTGCTATCTTTCATATTGCAACATATTTTGTAATGACATGACTATGTGAGCCCTTGAACACGTGCATGGTTTCTGCACGAGGTGATTGTCAGCCTCCTGCTGGTCGTTTTGGATGAAGGCTCATGAGTCTTCCTCGGGTTTGAACTTTCCACCCATGCTTCCTGGGCATGCTCTATAGGATTGTCTGCCCAAATAGCCAGTGGTTAGCTTTTGCCCTGACTGATCTATATAAGTGCAACAACTGGTATAAATTAGAATACAAACTCCTCCCATTTGACTGTTCCCATATCTAACACCATGTGGTTTTGAAAGACTGCTTCTTTTACTGAGTTTGTTTCAGTTTGTAGTCTTCTTAAAGCACCCGCTGTTGAATTAGCAGTCAATTCTATTTTGATTGTGATGCTTGAAATGGCATGTTACAGCTTTGCAATTCCTAAATTTGGGAGCAACGGCCTAACAATCTGTGAAGCCTGGTGCTGTATCAGACTGGTGGGTTATTGGGTGTTGCCTTAGTGAGTCTGTGCTTCCATAGTCCTTGAAGATTACCTGTCAATTCATTCAGTTTGGTTTGTAACCTGTAACTGAGGGAGAAGGTATCCCATGGTACACTGGCCAGTCCAGTTCCCTGGTAATTGTTTTCATGCTATTCCATTCCCACAAGGCCATGGAAAATTGGGAGGGGAACTGCAGGATTCCAAATTCCCATTGCCAAGAATGCTGTAATTCCATGGTTTTGGTGGGAATTTGGGAGAGGAGCTGGAGAAATCTCAATTCCTGACACCTGGAATGCTCTTATTCCTTGGGAATTTTGTAGGATTTTGGGACGACTTAGGTGGTATTCTAAATTCCTTACACCTGGAATGCCATGATTTCATGAGAGTATATGATGGGAACTGGGGGATTCAAGATTCCCAACACTCAGAATATCATTATTCCATGGGATTTTGAGATGGGAACTGGAGGATTAGAAATTCCTGACACCTCAAATGTGGTTATTCCATGAGAATTTGGTGGGAATTTGGTAGGGCATATGGGGATTCTAAATTCCTTACACCCCGAATGCCATTATTCCATGGGAGTATGGGACAGGAACTGGAGGATTCCATGGGAATTAGGGAGGGGAATTGGAGGATTCTTAGTTTCCTACCCCCTGATTGCTGTAATTCCAAGGTTTTGGTGGGAATTTAAGAGGGCATATAGAAGATTTGAAAATCCCAGTGCATAGAATGCTGCTATGCTATGGGGATTTGGGAGGCAACCTGGAGGATTCCAAATTCTTAATGCCTGGAATGCCTTTATTCCAGGGTTTAGGTGGGAATTTGGGAGAGGAAATGGAGTATTCGAAATTCCCAGAGTGTGAAGTGTGGTTATTCCATGGGAATTGGCAGGGGAACTGGAGGATTCCAACTTCAAATTGATTTGGCATAGTGGTTAATTTCATGGTTTCAGTGGAAATTTGGGAGGAGACCTGGAGGATTCTAAATTCCCAATGCTAGGAATGCTATAATTTCATAGACTTAGTGGGAATCTAGAAGAAAGCAGGAAATTTGGGAGGGATGCAGAAGGACTGTAAATTCACAATGCCTGTAATGCAGTTATTCAGTGGGAATTTATGAGGGGAACTGGAGGGCTCAAAATACCCAAAACTGGGAATGCTGTAATTCCATGGGGATTTGGGTGGGGAAGTGGATTATTCTAAATTCCTGAGAACTGGAATGCTGTTGTTCCATGGAATTATGATAGGAGTTTGTGGCAGGTGAATGGGGGATTCTAAACTCCCGACATCCGGAATGACATTATTCCATGGGAAATGGGGAGGGCATCTGGAGGACTCCAAATTCCTGACACACAAAATTCTGTTACTCCCGGGGAAATTGGGAGGGGAACTGAAGAATTCTAAATTCCCCATGTCTGGGAGGCTGTTATTCCATGGTAATTTGGTAGACCATACAGACAATACGAAATTTCGGACGTCTGGAATGCTGTTATTACATGGGAATTTAGGAGGAAAAATGGAGGATTCAAAATTCCCAGTGTCCAGAATGCTGTAATTCCATGGTCTTTGTGGGAATTTGGGAGGGGGGCTGGAGGATTCTCAATTCCTGACACCTGGAATGTTGCTATTCCTTGGGAATTGTGTGGAAGTTTAGGAAGCCTTAGGAGAGATTCGGAATTCCTGATTCCCGGAATGCCATTACTCCGTAGAAGTATGGGAGGGGAACTGGAGGATTCTCAATTCCTAACAGTTCTCAACTGGTAAATTCAAGATTCCCAACTCTCAGAACATCATTATTCCATAGTAATTTGGGAGGGGAACTGGTGGATTCTCAATTCCTGACAACTGCAATGCTGTTATTCCATAGGAATTTGGTGTGAATTTGGGAGGACATATGGTGGATTCTAAATTCCTGACACCCAGAATGTCATTATTCCATGAAAAATTGGGATGGGAAATGGAGGATTGTCAATACTGGACACCTGGAATTCTCTTATTCCATGAGGAATTGGGTGCAGAGCTGAAAGATTCCAAGTATCTGACGCCCATAATTCTGTTATTCCCTGGGAATTGGGAAGGAGAAGCGGAGAATTATAAATTCCCAATGCCTGGTATGCTGTAATTCCATGGCAATTGCTAAAGAGGGGCTGGAGGATTCTGAATTCCTGACACTTGGAATGTTGCTATTGCTTGGGAATTGGGTGGAAGTTTGGGAAGCCTTATGGGGGATTCTAAATTCCTGACACCCGGAATGTCATTATTCCATGGGAGTATGGGAGCAGAACTGCAGGATTTTCAGTTCCCGACAGCTGGAATGTAGATATTCCATGGGAATATGGCTGGAATTAGAGAAGGCTATGGGGGATTCTAAATTCCTGACACCTGGAGTGCCATTATTCCATGGGAAATTGGGAGGACATCTTGAGAATTCTAAATTCCTAATGCTAATTCCACTAATTCCTAATGCTGCAATTCCATGGGAATTTTGTGGGGAGGGAACTGGACGTGTCCAAACTATCAATGCCAGGACTGCCTCTATTCCATGAGAATCTGGGAGGGCATACAGATGGTTTGAAATTCATGATGCCTGGAATCCCACTTTTCCATGGGAATTTGGGAGGTGAACTGGAGGGCTCAAAATTCCCAATGCCCAGAGTGCTGTAGTTTTTTAGTTTTGGTGGGAATCTGGAGGGGCAGGTAGAGGAATCTCAATTCCTTACACCTGGAATGCCGTTATTGCTTGGGAATTTTGTGGGATTTTGGAACAGCTTATGGGGGATTCTAAATTCCTGATACCTGTAGTGCCATTATTCCATGGGATATTGGGAGCAGAACTGGAGGATTCCAAATTCTCGATGCCCAGAATTCTGTTATTCCCTGGGAATTTGGAAGTAGATCTGGAGAATTCTAAATTCCTATTGCCTGGGATGCCGCAATTCCATGGGAATTTGTGAGGGGAACTGGAGGATTTCAAATTCCCCACAGCCGGACTACCGTTATTCTGTTGGAATTTGGGAGGGCACATGGATGACTCGAAATTCCTGACTCCTGGAATCGCCATTTTCCATGGGAATTTGGGAGAGGAACTGAAGGATTCCCAATTCCTGGAATCCTGTAATTTCATTGTTCTGGTGGAAGTTTGGTAGGGGAGGTGGAGGACTGATAATTCCCGGCCCATGGCATGCAGTTATTCCTTGGGAATTTTGTAGGATTTCTGGCATCTTATAGGGGATTCTAAATTCCTGTCACCTGGAATGCCATTATTTCAGGGAGTATGGGTGGGGAACTGGAGGATTGAAGATTCCCTACACGCAGAATACCATTATTCCATGGGAATTTTGGGAGGGCATCTGGAGAATTTTAAATTTCTAATGCCTGGGATGGTGCAATTCCATGGGAGTTTGTGGGGAAAGTGGAGTTTTCCGAATTATTGATACCCGGACTTCCATTATTCCATGGAATTTCGGATGGCACATGGACAATTCAGAATTCATGATGCCTGGACTCCACTTTTCTGAGGGAATTTGGTGGGGGGGGGGGGGGGGGGGGGGGTTGGGACGGGGACTGGAGGGTTCAAAATTCTGAAGGCCCAGATTGCTGTAATTTCATGGTTTTGGTGGGAATTTTTTGGGGGAGGTATAGGAATCTCAATTCCTTACACTTGGAATGCCATTATTCCTTGGGAGATTTTTTAGGAATTTGGCACGGCTTATGGGAGAGTCTAAATTCCCAACACCGGGAATGCCATTATTCCATGGCATATTCCATGCATTATTCCATGGGAGGGCAACTGCAGGTGCCAAAAGTCCCAACACACAGAATACCATTATTCCATGGGAATTTGGGAGGGGAACTGGAAGGTTCCAAATTCCAAATTCCCAGAATGTCATAGTTCCAACTGTAATTTGGGTGGGGAACTGGAGGATTCTAAATACCTGACGCCTGACTTCTGTTATTCCTGAGGAATTTGGAAGGGGAACTGGAGGATTCCAAATTCTCCATACCTGGAGTGCCATTATTCTCTGGAAAATTTTGTGGGGAGCTGCAGGATTCCAAATTCATGACGCTATGAATGCTGTAATTCCATAGTTTTGCTGGGAGTCTGGGAGGGAAGCAGGAGAATTCAAAATTCTCACTGCCAAAATTGCTGTTATTCCATGGGAATTTGAGAGGAGAAGTGGAGCTTTCAAAATTCCCAACCCTGGGAATGCCATAATTCCAGGGGAGTATGGGAGTGGACCTTAAGGAATCTGAATTCCTGACACTTCGAATTCTGTTATTCTTTGGGGTTTTGGGTGGGAATTTGGAGGGTGTAGGAGGGATCTTACCTTCCTGACTCCCAGAATGCCATTATTCCATGCGATATTGAAAGTGCAACTGGAGGATTCTCAATTCTCGAGCCCAGAATGCTCTTTTTCCATGGGGGTTTGGGTGCTGTCCTGGAGGGTTCCAAATTTCTGGCTCCCAGAATTGTATTGTTCCCTGGGAATTTGGGTGGGGAGCTGGAGAATTCTAAATTCCTAATGCCCAGGATGCTGGATATCCATGGGAATTTGTAGGGAAAGAGGGGAATTCTGAATACCCCATGCCTGGAAGACCGTCATTCCATGGGATGTCTTCTGAGGATCTGGAGGAGTCTAAATTCCTGACACCGGGAATGCTGTAATTCTGTAATTTCAGTAGGAATCTGAGAGGGAAGCAGGAGGATTCCAAATTCTCGATGCCCAAATCGCCGTTCTTCCATGGGAATATGTGAGGGGAACTGGATGGTTCAAAATTCCCATAACTGGGAATACCATAATTCCGTGGGAATTTGGGAGTGGAACTGAAGGATTCTCAATTCCTGACACCTGGAATGCTGTTATTCTTTGGGGTTCTGGTGGGAATTTGGGAAGGGAGCTGGGGCATTCTAAGTTCCTGATACCTGGAAAGCCGTGATTCCATGGGAAATTGGCTGCAGTGTTGGAGGATTCAAAATTCCCAGTGTCCAGAATGCTGTAATTCCATGGTCTTTGTGGGAATTTGGGAGGGGGACTGGAGGATTCTCAATTCCTGACACCTGGAATGTTGCTATTGCTTGGAATTGGGTGGAAGTTTGGGAAGCCTTATGGGGGATTCTAAACTCCTGACTCCCAGAATGCCATTTTTTCCGTGGGAGTAGGGGAGTAGAACAAGATGATACTCAATTCCTAAAACCAGGGAACTAGTTATTCTATGGGAATACGATTGGAATTTGAGCAGGCTATGGGGCATTCTTATTTCCTGACACCCGCGTGCCATTTATGCATGGGAAATTGGGAGGGCATCTGGAGAATTCTCAATTCCTAAGGGCCAGGATGCTGCAATTCCATGAGAACTGGGAGGGGAACGGGAGATGTTGAAACTTCCAATGTCCAAACTCCTGTTATCTCATGGAAATTTGGGATGGAGCATGGACAGTTCAAAGTTCATGATGCCTGGAATCTGTCTTTTCCATGGGAATTTGGGAGTGGAACTAGAGGGTTCAAATTTTCCAAGGCCCAGAATTCTGTAATTCCACTGGAGTCTGGGAGTGGAACTGGAGGTTTCTCAATTCCTGACACCTGGAATGCTGTTATTTTTAAGGATTCTGGTGGGAACTTGGAGGGCCTACAGCGATTCTACATTCCCGACACCTGGAAATGCCATTATTCAATGGGATATTGGGACTGAAACTGGAGGATTCTCAATTCCTCAGAGCCGGAATGCTGTTCTTCCATGGGGGTTTGGGTGCGGCACTGGAGGGTTCCAAATACCCATTGCCTAGAATGCTGTAATTCCTGGTGTTTGTGGGAATTTGGGAAGGGAGCTGGAGGGTTCTCAATTCCTGACGGCTGCAATGTTGCTCTTCCTTGGGAATTGAGTGGGATTTTGGGATGTTTTATGGGGGATTCTAAATTCCCGACAAGCGGAATGGTGTTATTCCATGGGAGTATGGGAGTTGAATTGGATGATTCTCAATTCCTGATGCCTGGAATATCATTATGCCATGGGAATATGTTTGGAATTTGAGAAGACTGGGGAATTCTAATTTCCCAACACCCGGATTTGGGTGCAGAGCTGGAGGATTCCAAATCCCTGACACCCAGAATTCTGATATTCCCTGGGAATTTAGAAGGGGAACTGGAGGATTCCATATTCTCCATAGCTGGAATGCCATTGTTCTCTGGGAATTTGTGTGGGGAGCTTCAGGTTTTCAAATTCCTGAGGCCAGGAATGCTGTAATTCCACAATTTGAGAGGGAATCTGGGAGGCAAGCTAGAAGATTCAGAATTCTATCTGCCAGGATTTCTGTTAATCCATGGGATTAAAATTCTGAAAACCAGGAATGCTGTAATTCTACGGGAGTCTGGGAGTAGAACTGGGGGATTCTCAATTCCTGACACCTGGAATGCTGTTATTCTTTGGGATACTAATGGGAATTTGGAGGTCGTAGGGGTGATTCTCAATTCCCGACACCCAGAATGCCATTATTCCATGGGAATATGATTGGAATTAGAGAAGGCGATGGGGGATTCTAAATTCCTGACACTTGACATGCTATTATTCCATGGGAAGTTGGGAGGGCACCTGAAGATTTCTAAATTCCTAATGCCCAGGATGCTGCAAATCCATGAGAATTAGAGAGAGGGGGAGGGGGTCCGGAGGGGTCCAAAATGTCAATGCCTGGACTGCTGTTATTCCATGAGAATTTCAGAGGGCACATGGAGAATTCAAATTTCATGATGCTTGGAATCTCATTTTTCCATGGGAGGGAAAATGGAGGGTTAAAAATTCCCAACACACAGAATACCATTATTCCATGGGAATTTGGGAGTGGAATTGGAGGACTGAAAATTCCTGAAATCTTGAATGCTTTTATTTGATGAGAATTAGGGGGGAATTAGGTAAAGCGTACGGACTGCTAAATTCCTGACACCCAGCATACCAATATTCCATGGGATCTTGGGAGGGCAACTGAATTCCTCTCAATTCCTGATGTCTGGAATGCTGTTACTACACGGGAATTTGATTGCAGAGCTGGAAGATTCCAAATTCCTTGATACCCAGAACGCCATTATTCCAGTTGCAGTTTGGGTGGGGAACTGGAGGATTCCAAATCCCTGACTCAGAATTCTGTTACTCTCTGGGAATTTGGAAGGGGAACTGGCGAATTCTAAATTCCCAATATCGTGGCAGATGTAATTCTATGGGAATTTGGGAGGGGAACTAGATGATTCTACTTTCCCCCTGCCTGATAATGCTTTTATTCCATGGGCACTTGGGAGGGCATATGGAATATATGAAATTTCTGATGCCTGGAATGCCATTATTTCAAGGGAATTTGGGTTGGGAACTGGAGGATTCTTATTCCTTACACCTAGAATGTTGCTATTCTTTGGGAATTGGGTGAAATTTTAGGTTGCTTTATGGGGGGTTCTCAATTCCCGACACCCGGAATGCTGTTATTCCCTGGGGAATTGAATGCAGAGCTGGAGGATTCCAAATTCCTGATAGCCAGAATCGTGGTTTTACCTGAAAATTTGAAAATGCAACTGGAAGATTCCAAATGTCTGACTCCAGGAATGCTGTAATTCCATAGGTTCGGTGGGAATCTGGGAGGGAAGCAGGAGGATTCAAAATTCTCGCTGCCAGGATTTCCATTATTCCATGAGAATTTCTGAGTGGAACTGGAGAATTCTGGATTTATATTGCCTGGGATTCTGGAATTCAATGGGAATTTGGGAGGGGAAGAGGAGGAATTCAAATACCTATCTCTGGAAGAGTGTCATTCCATGGGAAGATTTGTGAGGATCTGAAGGATTCTAAATTCCTGACGCCGGGAATGTTGTTGTGAAAAACACGTTTCACTGTTATGGGAGAATAAAAAGGTTTAATAAAAATACAATACGAGACATGCATAAACCAAAGGGTTAAAACGGCCGGGTGCTTGGCATGCTGCCCAGAGCACACCGCTGCTTCGGGAACACACCTTTAAATACGTTTTACAATCCATCCCTTTGTTACATATTCATAGACCTTCATGCATAGTCAGCTGTTTCTGGGAACTGTTTAGCATGGCCACTCCTTGGGTCCGCCTTTTTAAAGCATGCCTGTTTCTTGGCCTGTGGTTTTATTCTTCTCCTTATCCCTTTTAATTTGGGTGCTGGTCCCAGCCAGTGAGTGTTGATAATTGTCTTGTCAGCTGCAGGGTCCCCATCACATGTTCACAGGCTGTTTTCTTTGACTAAGTGGGTAGTTTAAGCATACTATCTCTAAAAAACTTATGTCTGACTTTTACTATTAACTAAGACTATATCCATATAGAAATGCTATTTTAACATTATACATATAGCATTTATCCCAATACTTGCAAAGAGCCAACATGTCATGCATTTATAGCAATACCCCGCATCTGTATTTTTACACGTCTTTTGGCTTGAGCAATATTCCTTGTTTTCCAGTCTCCATTTTTTTCTTGTTTTCCTCATAGCTCATTTTTACTTCCTTCAAGGGGTCTTTTATACCTTTTTGTTCCTTTAACACCATGATCTTTTGTGTTTTTCCAGATGTAGCCAATTCTGGGTCCACAGGCATTGTTACAACTTGCAAGCCTTGAACCAGGCTGGTGATCAGCCGAATAAAGCAGGGGATCAGACAAGGAAGAAAGATCAAGCCAGCTGTAGCACATAAAAGGAAGAAGCCCAGCTGCTTCCACCATTCAATTCCCAATACACTGTCCCACTAGCTAGTGTTTAGCATTGATTCCCATTTTTGTACTGGTACATGAGCTATTTTTCTGATATCATTGACTATATCCAGTACAGCATCCCCATTGTCACCTATCTTCAAACAACAATCTGATATATTAAATTTTCCACACACACATCCTTCTTCTGCCAACAAGTAATCTAAAGCCAGTCTGTGGTGATACAGTGCAGCCCTTGTTTGACTTTGTTGGTTTGCTATTAATTCCATTGCTGGACCAGTTTTGTTTGTTATTATCTACACTGCCTGTAGCCTTATAATGTGATTTAACATGTAAATTAGAGTTCAGTATCCCCAGCTCCCATCTTGTGCCCAGGTGACTGGCCCATATGTTTCAATTATGCCTTCAGGGGGCCATTCTTCATCTCCCCATTTTTGGAACCCTCCAATCAATTCCCTTTTGATTCTCTTTAAATCCTCAGAAACTCATATTCCTAATTGGTTTCCCCTTGGTCCTGGTAAAAGAAGAAATCCTGGCTGTATAATTCCCAGAGTACAACTCCCTTTCCACTGGGAAGGGAGTTCGGGGTATGCTCTTTTCCCACATATCCAAAATTAGCCATCAGGTGCTTTCCAATAATTATTTGTTTGTTGATTTATGTTTTCCCAAAATTTGGATATTTCTGCAATTCCATAGTAAGGATTTTTGCCTGTATCATTACATTGAAAATGTGTAATTCTGTTGTTGTATGCACACTTTTCCCTTTTTTGTTTTTCCCTGGGTTCAATACTGTGTTGGTTTCTCTGGGATCCACCATTTCAATGTTCCATTACTCACTTTGTATCTCTTACAAGGAGTATTTCCTACTTCTTGATGAAATTTTTTCCCAGTGCACCAGAGACATTCTTCCCCTATCACTGTTGAACTTAAAATCCACCCTTCTGGTCGCCTTCCCCCCTTGGGATTTGTCTGATTCCACTTAAGGAGTTCAATTGGACCTGAGCTGCTGCCTTTCCATGGCCATTCTTCTGACATGAGAGCCCCCCACAGACCCAGCAGCTAGTTATGTTAAGCTCTTCATTTATTCTTTCTCCTAGTTCTACAAATTGGTTCTTTCCCAGTCTCCAGATATTTATCTCTCCTTCCAGTTGCTTTTCAACTTTTGCATACAAATGTTGAAGTGAAATTGGTACAATTTTAGGCTGTGGGGCTATTTTTCCTTTTATATTTATTAATTGTTCTTTTACCAAATCTTGAGCCTTACTGTTAATGATATATGTAAAACAAATCCATTTCTCTCCTTTTGGACATGTGATTTCCAATTTGCCATCACTTATTCCAAGGTTTTCTGCAATCCAGTATTTTTTCCCCTTGTGTTCACAAGTACTTAAATTGGATGGGTTATAACAGTGGCTGTTGACATGGGTGTGTGTAATAAGGAAAGAACCTCGGTGTCTCTCCATGTGCAGCTTCCAGCAGCATCTGTAACATGGCCCTGCCAACCTCCCGACGGGGAAAAGGCAAAAATGAGTGACAGAAAAAGGAATAATAGAGGTCTGGTGTGGGTTATACCTGCACCTCCCATGCCTGTGGGATTGCAGCCCACAGCAGGTGTTATGATCTTCTCAGTGGCAGATACAGAGGCCAGTCTGATCTTGCCCTCTATTTCCTTGTCACTTGCTGGTTTTGACACTCCTTAGCTGCAGATTCTTACTGTTTCCCCAGCTCGGGTATTTCCCTGTCAACAGGTATTAGTAACTCCCATCCATGAAATAAAGTTACTATTTTAGTGGTTCTTAATTTTATCAGGATAGGGATAAGATTTGGTATGCAGAACTTCTTATTATGACATTGCAAATGGTATGTTATACAATATCAGTTTTATAATTTAGGCCTTTTATACTTAATCCAGTGAGTATGTTCAATGTTTAGAGCGAGTCAGACAGGATATACCGTGTGGCATTGATGGAAGTTGTCATTTGGGTCCTCCCAATTTGTCACCAACTGTTCCTCTCTGAAGGGTCAGTTTAGTGTCACCAGGTTCAGATGTTTTATTCCACTCTTTAGGTTTCTCCACAGCTCCTTTGATTCTGCTGCCATGGATCCACCCGTGTTCCCTGCTCCGGACAGCGGCTTCAGTTGTCAGCAGTACCTGAAAAGGACCTTCCCATTGTGGGGTAAAGATTGTTCTTTCCATGTCTTTACCACTACCCTGGATATTTTGGATTCTAAAATTTAGAGGTGTAGATTGAGGGATTATTCCTTTTAATTGCAAATTTTCAAGGGTTGTTGCAATTGTGTTGATATATCCTTTAACACTCTTTTCCCCTAATTCATAAGTGACAGTTTCATGTTGGGTGGTCAGAAAAGGGTAACCAAACATAATTTCATAAGGTGACACTCATAGGTCAGACCTAGGTTGTGTTCAGATCCTCAATAGAGCCAAAGGTAAACATTTCACCCAGGACATCTGGGTTTCAATCATTAATTTTGTTAGAGTTCTTTTTAAAGTCTGGTTCATCCTTTCTACCCAGCCCGAACTTTGTGGATGCCATGGTGTGTATAATTCCCACTTTATTCCCAAAGTTTGAATTATCTGCTGTAGGACTTTTGATGTAAAATGTGTTCTGTGTCTGAGTCTATTCTATTAACCATTCCATACCTGGGAATAATTTGTTCCAAAAGGGTTTTACA
The DNA here is from genome assembly GCF_903797595.1 of Erithacus rubecula. Taxonomy (NCBI): domain Eukaryota; kingdom Metazoa; phylum Chordata; class Aves; order Passeriformes; family Muscicapidae; genus Erithacus; species Erithacus rubecula. The sequence goes on along the minus strand of NW_027636054.1, from coordinate 129,193 downwards.
GACCACATTAGCTGTGGCTCTGACAGTGGGAACAGCTTCCACCCAATGAGTTAGATGATCTGTTATTACTGATAAAAACTTCCATCTCTGTACTTGGGGAAGTTCAGTGAAGTCTACGTGAATACTTTGAAATGGTTGGAGTGCTAATTCATGGCCCCCAAGGGTTGTTTTTCTCATTACCTTTTTCTTTACCTTTTGACAGATTATACATCTTTGAGTTACTTGTTTTGCCAATCGAAAAATCCCAATACACCCGTAATTCCTTAGGAAGTCATCACACAGAGCTTGAGTACCCCAATGAGTCTTTTGATGTATATTCTCTAATATTTTTCTAGCAAGCACCTTATTAAGTATTTGCCTGCCATCAGGAAGCTTCCATTTCCCAAATGCGTCTGACTTTCCCCTTATCCTATTAATTCTTTTTCTTCAGCTTCAATAAATTTTGAAATTGCTAATTCTTCCCTTTCTGGATGAAAATTAGCATGACTTTCTCGACCCCATTTTCTGCTGCATCTTTAGCTTCTTGATCTGCCAAGTTATTTCCCCTTATTTCTGGAGTCATTCCCTTTTGATGTCCCTTGATATGTACCACAGCTCTTTCCTGAGGCAGTTTCAATGCCTCTAAAAATTCCAAAATGAGGCCCTCATGTATTAATTCCTTTCCTTTTGAATTAAGTAACCCCCTTTCTTCCCAAATTTTTCTCAAAAGTGCGTTCTACTCCAAAAGCATATTTTGAGTCAGTATATATGGTTCCCTTTTTATGTTTTAAATATTCCAATGCTCTTTTTAGAGCTTATAACTCACAGGTTTGAGCTGACGAATTGGAAGGTAGTTTTCCTTTTTCAATAGTTTGCATTTTTTCCCATTAATTAAAGCATATCCTGACATTCTTTTTCCTTGTAAACATGTGGAGGAACCATCAACATATATTTTTTTCCCTTTCAAGAGGCCCTGTTCTGCCAGATCTTCTCAAATCTTTGTTTGGCATTGGATAATTTCTAAACAATCATGTACCAAATCACTTTTTGGTTCCCCATATAGAAATTGAGCTGGGTTTAAACTTTTGTCTATTTCTAGTATCAAATCTGTTGCCTTTTGGGGCATGTATTTGAACACTGACCATGTTCTGCCTAGAGTCCAGCTTGGGTGTTGGGGCTGTAGAATGGTAACCGTAAGGTGAGAGCAATTGCCGGGTTTAGTACCGTGTTTAAACGTGGTTGGTACACAGCCTTTTGGCCAGTGAGTGACTTCTAAAAAGTCGTCCTTTTTAGATGGTTTCCACCGGTTACCTGTTACGATGGTTTCACAGCCCCAATACCTGCAGAACCAATAGTCTGCGTAGGTGCAGTAACTTTTTCAAGGGTTAACACTAGGACACCAATACAATCCTTGGCTAACTGGGTACAAACCACTTAGTTTTCCGTTGGTGATGTCTACTGCATGTATGGTCCAGCTGGGCGCGTTGGTTTCGGAACATCCGATGACGGTACCCGTAAGTAGGTTGCGAAATGTCCAGACGTAGGGCCGATAGGGGTAGTTGCTTGTTTCTGCTTGGATGGCATAAGGCAGGCTTAACAGCAGCAAAATACTGGAGCACAAAAATGGGTCACAGCAGCAAACCTGTTAAAAGAAACTCAGAGGTTTCATTAGTTTTGGGCAGCACGGGTTTTATGGATTTTAAAGGACACCACTTAGTGACGTTATCTTTTTCTACCGCCGTGTACCCTTTGCCTATTACAACTAGCTTCCAACCTGTCTCCCATTCCCCTAATTCATTTTTGATGCTCACTGGTGGACCCGCTCTGACGGCTTCTACGGCCCAATGTTTTTGAGAAGGAGCTTGGTTTTGGTCTCCTCTGGGAAACTGATTTAACACGAGCATGGCAGTTATTAATAGGCGTGGTTGATCAGGTGGGGGAATGGCATTAGTGAACCCTTCTGCCTTAGCCAGAGTTTCTAGCTTTGCCTTTAGGGTTTGATTGGCCCTTTCCACCTGTCCTGTGCTGTTGTACGGGATGCCCTGCTTTAGGGTGATGCCCCATTTGGTTGTGAATTCCTGAACTGACTTAGAGATAAAGTTTGTCCCATTGTCTGTTTTTATTTGTTTCGGGATACCAAGCCAGGCCATGGCTGTTAACCAATGTTGAATGGTGGCTTTGGAGTTAGCTTTGGCATGTTGAGTCGCTGTAATGATGCTGCTGTACATGTCGACTGTTACAGCAAGCCACACTCAGGACTTCAGCACCTGGCATAAAGTGAAGTCTGTTTGCCAGATCTCTGAGGCCTTTAGGCCTCTGGGATTGATGCCGCAGGACCATAAGGGTGACTTTTGACAGTGTGGACAAGTGGCTACTATGTGCTTGGCATCTGATATCGAAATGCTGCACCGCTTGGCTAGGGCCTTCACTCCTATGTGAAGTGATTCATGCAATTGGCGTGCTTCTTGCAAAGTCCATAGGCCTTTTGCTGCTGCGTCAGCTTTGTCGTTGCCTGTTTGATAGAACCCTTTAACTGGGTTATGACTGTTGACATGCACAACTGACACAATGCCTTGACGAGAGTAAAGTGCCTCTTCAATCATTATGGCAGTGGGTGAGGTGGAAACGCCTGGATTGGACATTGCTTGGCACAGCTTTGCAACAAACATGGAATCAGTGATAATGTTGAGATGTTCAGTCTGAAACAGGTTGCATGCCAGCACTACTGCTGAGGCTTCTAGTAGCTGCACTGACAGAGATTCGTCTCTTTTCTTAACACACTGCCATTGGTCTTGTTCTTGCCACACAACTGCTGCAGTGGAAGTTGTTGAGGATGCATCGGTAAATACAGTTGGGCCTGGCAGGGGTCGGTTCCTGACCTTCTGTGGGAGGTCGATGTCCACTATGGCCAGCAATTGAGTCCATGGAGGCTTTGCGGCGTAGCACAGCTCTCCTGCGAAACCGAACAGATCTAGGGCAAGGCACTCTGAGATTGTCACAGATGATGACGGGATCTGCTTCCGAAAGGGTAAGTATATTTTTGCAGGTTTGAAACCTAGGTGACTCAAAGCAAGTTTTCTGCCTTTCATGATTAGGTTCCCGAGGCATTCCACTCCTGGGGTAAAGGCTCACGACAGTCTCCCTAGGGCTACCCATTGTACTGGTTTGGCTAGGTCAGGAGGTCCTTGTGCTAACACTCCGACTCCCCCTTCTTTTGTGAAGTGCACATACAAATCTAGTGACAGGCTTGGGTTCCACCTGGAAAGGATTGCAGTGGACAACTGTTGTTCGATGTAGTCGAGCGAGTGAGCAGCTTCTTCTGAGATGGTTTTTTGCTCCCATGGATGCTTGCCTTTGAAGAGGTCATACAGCGGGGACATGACCTCTGGTGGAATAAGGACGATGTTGTGCAACCACTGTAGTGACCCTACTACTTGCTGTGCGTCATGTAGCATTTTGATGTCGGGATGGATCTTGACTGTGGGAGGTGATACGTAGTAGCCATTAATTTTCACACCTAAAAATGTGAGTGAAGGACCTTTCTTTATTTTAGCTTCGGCTGTTTCGAAGCCATTGGCTTTCAGGACCTCAGAAGCTGCTGTCACAAGACTGTCCACTTGGCCAGGTGAGGGAGCCGCTATCAGGATGTCGTCCATATACTGGATGACGGTGGCTTTGGGATTTGCTGCTATTTGCGCTAGGGCTCGACTTACAACAATTTGACAGATGGTGGGAGAGTTTACCATTCCTTGGGGAAGGACCTTCCACTGGAATCGAAGATTGGGTTGTTGCCCATTGGGAAACATGATGGAAAAGGCAAACCGTTCTTTGCCTTGCTCGTGCAGGGGTATTGAAAAGAAGCAGTCCTTGATGTCGATCACTGCGCAGGGCTGGTCTGTTGGGATAAAGGAGTTGCTGGGTAGTCTTGTCTGCAGGGGGTCCATTGGTTGAATTTTCTTGTTGACAGCTCGCAAGTCGTGAAGCAAGTGAAAGCCTTCACCACTGCATTTGGGTATTACAAACACTGGTGTGTTCCACGGAGAAACAGATGGTTCGATGTATCCCTTTTCTAATTCTCATTGAACCAGTTGAAGGAGGATGGACATTCGAGGCTCTGGTATGGGCCACTGCTCTACGTACAGAAGATCTGTTGATTTCCACGTCAGTCGAATTGGGAGTTGTGGATACGCTGCAGTTGCCCTTATGGTAAATTTGTCACCCTGCACCTAAGTTGAGATAGGGCATCTCGCCTCAGCAGAGGTGGAACATTTGACAGGACATAAACATAAAGTTCGATGGTCTTTTCAGGCCCTTTCAGTATGTAAAGTAATTGCTATTAGCTCGACACTTTTTTTAGGCGATGGAGATTCCTCCAACTCCTCCTATGTTGAGGCATCTTCTAACTTCCAGCTTGGAGGCCAAGATGTTTGTGGGATGACCGTTACGTCTGCACCTGTGTTGACCAGAAAGGGGACGCTGATAACGAGGCCATCTGATTGAGGATGGTACGGGGAGTTTTTCCAGGGGCTTATCGTAGAGTTGTAGAAGTACTGTCAACAGACTCCCCATATTATTGGTGGGATGTTGCATTCCACTGCCAGGGCCCCCCCAGGGATCTCGTTCTTCGCGTTGCCTTGCTGCTGTGGGCGTAGTTGACTCTTGCGATGGCATTGGCTGGGCTACGGGGCTGGACATTGGCTGGGCCATGAAGTTGGTTACCTCCCTGGGAGGCAGTGGGTTCAGCAGGTGCTCTGTCCCGGGCTTCACATAGCTGGGCCGCCGGATATCCCAACTGGGAGGAGGCTGCATGTGGCCCGTCTGCCCCCTCCCTCGCCCGTTTCCCTGCTTCTTGCTCCAGTACTCTCGGGCGATGTGACCCTTCTTACCGCAGACCCAGCAAGGTCCTTTTGATCTTGGGTGTGGAGGACCTGTAGGCGGTGGTTGACGGTGACCATGATGACTTTGGACGGCCATGACCTCAGCTACGGCAGCGCCGACCACGGCTGGAAGCGGAGCCAATGCAGCGCCGACTATGGCTTGGACCGGAGCTAGGTTCTCCTCTCTCACGACGTGCTTGATCATTGCCACGAGACTGGCACCGGGTGGCACAGAGCATAAGAGTTCTTTGGTGGGCTGGTTGCACTACTGTCAAAGGCATCCTTCCAGGACTGGGACCCTTTGCCTCTGATGGCAGGTCGGAGGCATCCACGGCTGCTTGGAGACAGCCCACGAATTCTGTGAAGCGTTCACTCTTGCTTTGCCTGATGGTTGTCCATGGGGCTGGCTTGGCTACAGTCCTGCAGGTGGTACGAATGGCTTCTCTGGCCGCACAGGTTGTGACTGCAATCTCAGAGGCTCGCAAGCCTTGGGCTTGTGCTTGAGGGCTAACCATTTGTGTATCGCGACCCATCAGCTGCAGCAGGCTAGAGTGGTGCAGCGGGTGTTGATCCCCATTAACTTTGGCGAGCATTTTCTCTAAATTGTTCTCCCACTCTTGCTTAAACACAATCATTCCCGCCCCATCAAAAATCATGTGGCACGTTTGCTTAATGTCAAAGGGAAGCGTGTCGTCATTGCTGAAAAGGCCATCGATCATGGTGGAGACCATAGCAGAATTTATCCACTTTTCATTAATGGCTTTGATGACAGCCTGCACATCTTTGGGGTTTACTGGAGTGTATGCCAGTAAATTATTATCCATTCTCCTAACCGGAAATATGTGTGCCGCTGTTTCGGGAAAATCAGCACATGCAGCCTGAACCTCTTTCCAGTCTGTTACTGGCATGGGTTTTTACAGCCCCCGCTTCTTTGTGCTTGGCACAGGCAAACCGGTAAGTTTGGTAAATGCAGCTGGTATATTGTCTTTATCTGAATTGGAATCTAAGCTAGATTCTGAGCTAGATGGGCATCGCTTTTTGTCCTTTTGGCTTGCCCCCCCACTCGTGCCATGGTACCCGCCGGATCCACCCGTACTCTCTGTCTGAGTCAGAGGAAGTTGAATGGTAAGGGTTTTCCGGGCTGCAGTACATTTTGGTTGGACTCCTCCCTCTAAGTTTCCCGTGGTTGGGCTCTTTCCCTCCCCTTCTTCGCCTCTCTGCAGGGGAGCTTTTTGTCTTATAAGGACATGTTTTGCGGCGCACTCCCTGAGTGGGCTTTGGGTTCTCCTGCCCCTTTTCAGCCGCCCCCTCCCCTTCATGTTCGCAACTGCGCATGGCCACGACGGGAAAAAACCCCTTGCTCCGCCCTTTTCCTTCTTGCCCGACACCATTGTCAGGTGCATAGGGTGGTGGTTTTTCCCAAATATTTTTGGGACCTGCGTCACTAAGGATACCCGGAGGCTCGCAAACATCACCACAACCTAACCGGCGTTGTGGTTTAGTGGTTAAATCGGGAGTAGTTAGTGGTTAAATCGAGACCGAGACCGAGACCGCGATCGACTGTCAGCCCGAGACGACAAACCCGAATTCGCTGCGCAATCACGGAACGCAGTCTGAGTGGCAGCCCCCACCCCCACTTTCAGCTTGATTTTTTAACAATTCTGTGCTGCTTTCCACGTTTCCTGTTCTAACAAAGCTTTTCCAAAGCCTAGGGTAACCCTCCCCCACCTTTTCAGACATTTGCTAGAACCAGACACGATTGCATCATGCGCAAGGGTGTTAGTACATTTCTCCCAACATCCTGGATGCAGGATGTCCACGGGATGGTCAACGGCACCCAACTTCAACAATCGCATAACTGCGCATTTAAGATGGTTGGGCTTACATTGAATTCCCCACTGCTTATGCAGTTCAGCCACTACCTTGCCAAGTGCTTCCATCTTGGTGGTACAGGAGCATCCTCCCCGCCAAAGTCAGTCCGGCTGCTTTGGCTGCTTCTCTCCTCCAGTGAGAATCCATGTTGCCCGAACGCCCGCACCCGTGGGTCAGGGGATGTTCCGGGGTTTCAGCACCACTATGTTGCCTTGTATTTAAGGCAGGGCGACTTGGTTCGGAGAGAACCACAGGCGAAACTACAAACTGGCCAGGCAGATCACACACTGACACCCATGGGGTAGATGGCGAAATGCATTTATTTTCTGAGAACGGAGGCTTAAATAACCGCAGAATATATTATGATTGGCTAGGCAGTTATAGAGAGGAGGGGGCCCTATTTTCCGCGTACATCACGTGATCTTCCTGTGCGGCTTTTTGGCTAACCACAGACTGGGCTTCTGCCTAGTAAAATTTCCTCATGGATCAGGATTGATTTCCAACTATAGATGCCACCACTTAGAAGCCTGATTATTTTTGAGTGCCAAAAGCCTCCTCTAAATAGACACTACAATATGTGATGAAGTGAGCTTTATTGGACAGAAAACAAGCCCCTCTTTTTTGTCCAGAGCCCTGTGCCTGCGACTGGGCTTCAGGCCTGTTAAATTTCCTCATAGATCAGGATTTCTTGCAGAATAAAGATGCCACCAGTGAGAAGCCTGGTTGTTTCTTGGAGTGCCAAAAAGCCTCCTATAAATAGACATTACAAACGTGGTGAGTTGAGCTTTATTTCACTGAGAAAGAAACCTGAGTTTGTGTCCAGGGCCCTGGGACTGAGACTGGGCACCTCCTTGCTAAAATTCCATGTTGAGCCTCTTTTCTTCCAGACTAAAAATGCCACCACTTAGAAGCCTGGCTGTTCTTTGAGTGCCAAACACCTCCTCTAAATAGAAATTACATAAGTGGTGAATTCAGCTTCATTTTACTGAGAAACAAAACTCAGTTTGTGTCCAGGCCCTGCGACTACGACTGGGCTTCTCCTTGTCAAATTTCCATACTGGATCAAGATTTCTTGCTGACTAAAGATGCCAGCATTTAGAAGCCTAGTTGTTCTTTGAGTGCCCAAAGTCTCCTCTAAAAAGGCCTTGCAAAAGTGATGAAGTGAGCTTTATTGTACAGTGAAACCAGCCCCTGTTTTTTGCCCAAGGCCCTGGGACAGAGATTTGGCTTCTGCCTGTTAAATTTCCCTATGGTTCATTTCTCCCAGACTAAAAAGGCCACCACTTAGAACCTTGGTTACAAGTGCAGTCACAAACACTTCCTCCAAAAGTTATGAGGAAACTGGAGAGGTGTGTTTCTTTTCAAAGGGTAAAGGGTTCCTGTTTGTGTCCAGGGCTCTGTGCCTCACACTGGCTTTCTGCCTGCTAAATTTCCCTAAGAATCAGAATTTCTCCCAGACTAAAATGCCACCATTTTGAAGCCTGTTTGTTCTTTGAGTGCCAAAATCCTTCTCTTGATAGACATTGCCAAAGTGGTGAACTGAGTTTTATTTCATGAGAAATAAACCTGAGTTTGTGTCCAGGGCCCTGGGATTGAGACTGGGCTTCTCCCTGTAAAATTCCATGTTGAACTGCTTTTCTCCCAGACTAAAGGTGCCATCACTGAGATGCCTGGCTGTTCTTTGAGTGCCAAACACCTCCTCCAAATAGACATTGCAAAAGTGCTAAATTCAACTTCTATATCAGAGAAATAAACCCCAGATTGTGTTAAGGGCCCTGTGTCCTTACACTGACTTTCTGCCTGCTAAATTTCCCTAATGCTCAGGATTTCTCCCATACTAAAATTGCTACCACGTGCCTAAGCTTCGAGATGCAGAGAAGACATTGGTGTGTGCAATGGAAAGGGAGAAATGCTATGTCGTGTGCACGCTTTCTCCTCAGCTTCAAGTACACTTCCAGTACTTTCTCGCTATGCAGAGTTGAAAGAGTGCATAAGACTCTTACAAGAAGGAAGGCAGAATGGTACAAAACAGAAGGCTTAGAAGAAAAGTCCACATCCCAGGCGTGTTTTGGCAGTAGCTAGACCTAGCTGCGGAGAGTTCTGTGTGAGCAGTAGATGTCAGTTCAGCTCCGTTAGAGAGAAATCGCTGCAAAACACAAAACGCGAACAGGGAAGACCTCAGAGCGCCAGAGTGCTCTGCGAAAGCTCCCTAGTTTTCAGTGACTCCAGGGGCTGCAGTATCTGTTTTGTCCACAAGTGGGCAACACTAGTGGAAGGGGTCGGGGGGGCTGCAGTTCTGGTTTCGTAATAAAGGGGGCAGCACTTCTGAAGGGGAGGGGGTGGGGCGAGCAGAACTGGTTTTGTCCACAAGGGGGCAGCACTACTGGGAGGGCTGCAGTACGGTATTGCCTGAAAGGGGGAGCACTACTGAAAAGTAGGGTGGCAGTACCGATTTTGTTTACAAGAGCGCAGCACTACCTTGAGGCGGGGGGGGGGGGGGGGGGGGGGCAGCCGTCCCGGTTTGTCCGCAAGGGGGACCAGCATTACTGGAGGGGGGGGTGGGGGCTGCAGTGCCACTTTTGTCCACAAGAGTGCAGCACTACTGAAAGGGGGGGTCTGGCAGTACCTGTTTTGTCCACAATGGGGCAGCAGTACTGGGGTGGGGGGGACCGGATTTGTCCAAGAAGGGGCAGCACTACTGAGGGAAGGGGGGCTGCCAGTACCAGTTTTGTTCAAAAGGGGCCAGCACTATTGAAGTGGGGGGGGGGGGATTGGGTGCAGTACCAGTTTTGTGCACAAGGCAGTGGCACTAGTTGAAGTGGGGGGGCTGCAGTACAGGTTTTGTCTACAAGACGTCAGCACCACTGGGTGGGGAAGCTGCTGTTCCTGTTTTGTCCACAAGGGGGCAGCAACACTAGGGGATGGGGGGATGCAGTACTGGTTTTGTCCACAATTGGGCAGTACCACTGGGGTAGGGAGGAGCGGTTGCAGGACCAGTTTTGTCCAAAAGGGGGCAGCACGATTGAAAGGGGGGGTTGGGGTGCTGCATTACCGGTTTGTCCACAAGGGGGCAGCTCTAATGGGGGGCTGCAGTGCCGGTTTTGTCCACAAGGAGGCAGCACTACTGTGGGGGGGGCTGCAGCGCTGATTTTGTCCACAAAAAGGCAGTACTTCTCGGGGGGGGGGGGGGGCTGCAATAACCGATTTTGTCCAAAAGAGGCAGCACTACTGTGGGGGGCTCCAGTACCCAGTTTTGTCCAAATGGGGCAGCAATACTGAAAATGGGGGGGCGGCAGTGCCGTTTTGTCTTTAAGGGTTCAGCACTACGGGAGTTGGGGGGGGGGGTGGGCTGTAGTGCTGGTTATTTTCCACAAAAAAGCAGCCCTACTGAGGGGTGGCAAGCTGCAAGTGGCCAGTTATATCCACAAGGGGTCAGCTCTACTGGGTGGGGGGGGGCTGAAGTTTTGTTTTGTCCAGAGGGGGCAGCACTACTGGGGGGGGGCGGCGTGCAGTACAGGTTATGTTCAACAAGGTGACAGCTCTACTGGTGTGGGAGGCTGCAGTAGCATTTTTTCCACAAGGGGGCAGCACTGCTGATGGGTCGAGGAGGCTGCAATACCGGTATTGTATACAGGGGCAGCCCTAGTGAGAGGGGGGGCTGCAATACTGGCTTTGTCCACATGGAACGCGTTTTACTGGAGAGGTGCGGCAGTACCGGTTTGTCCAAGAGAAGGCAGCACAACTGAGGGAAGGTGAGCTGAAGTACCAGTTTGTTCTACAAGGAGGCAGCACTAATGAGTGGGGTGAAGACTGCACTACATGTTTTGGTACCACAATGGGGCAGCGCTGCTGGTGCAGGGGGCTGCAGTACGGTTTTGTCCACAAAGGGGCAGCACTACTGGAAGGGGGGTGGCTGCAGTACGGGTTTTGTCCACACAGGGACAGCACTCCTGGTGGGGGAGCTGCAGTGCCTGTTTGTCCACAAGAAGCAGCACCACTGCGGGGGTGGGGCTTCAGTACCGGTTTTGTTCAGAAGGAACAAGTTTTACTGAAGGGGGCTGCACTACCAGTTTTGTCCAGAAGAATGCGCACAACTGAGGGAGGGCAGTTGTACCATAGGGTTTGTCCACAAGGGGGGCAGCACTAATGGAGGGGAGGCTGCAGTACCAATTTTGTCCACAAGAAAGCAGCAGTACTGGAGGGGGGGCTGCAGAACATGTTTTGTGCAAAAGAATGCTGTACTACTGAAAGGTGGGGCTGCAGTACTAGTTTTGTCCAAAACGAGACAGCAATAATCAGGGAGGGGGGGCTGCAGTACTGGTTTTGGCCACGAGAAAGCAGTACTTCTGGGGTGGGATGGAAGGTTTCCAGTACCAGTTTTGTCCAAGAGGGGGCAGCACTAGTGAGGGGGTGGGCTGCAGTACCTGTTTGTCCTCAAGGGGGCAGCACTACTGAAAGGGGGAAGCTGAAGTGCTGGCTTTGTCCACAAAAAAGCAGCACTACTGTGGGAAAGGGGGGGGAGGGGGCTGCAGTGTCAGTTTTGTTCTCATGGGGGCAGCATTACTTGGGGGGAGGGCTGCATTACCAGTTTGGTCCACAAGGAAACAGCACTACTGGAAAGGGGGGGCTGCAGTACCTGTTTTTGTCCACAAGGGGACAGCAGTACTGGTGGGAGGACTGCATTAATGGTTTTCTCCACAAGGAGGCACACCTGCTGAAAGAGGGGTGTCTGCTGTAATGTTTTGTTCACAAGGGAGCAACACTAGTGAGGAAGGGGGGACTTGCAGTGCCGGTTTTCTCCACAATGGGTGCAGAATTACTGGTGCAGGGGGCGGCTGCCGTACCGGTTCTTCCACAAGGAAGCAGCACTACTGGGGGAAGAGCTGCAATACCCATTTTGTCCACTAAAAAGCAGCACTCCTGGGGTGGGGGCTGCGGTGCCAGTTTTGTCCACAAAGTGGCAGCTCTACTAGGGAAGGCTGCTGTACCACTTTTGTTTACAAGAGGGCAGCACTACTGGTGGGGGGGAAGGTGCAAGTACCGGTTTTGTCCACAATGGGCAGCACTACTGGTGGGGGAGATGCAGTACCGGTTTTGTCCACAAGTCAGCACTGCTTAAGGAGGGGCGTGTGCAGTAACGTTTTTGTCTACAAAAGGGAAACACTAGTGAGGAGGGAGGGGGGCTGCAGTACAGTTTTGTCCAAACGGGGCTGCCCTACTGAGGAGGTGGGGCTGCAATACCGGTTTTGGCCACGAGGAAGCAGCACTACTGGGGTGGGGGTGGAAAGTTTTCAGTACCAGTTTGTCCAAGATGGGGCAGTAGTAGTGAAAGGGGAGGGCTACAGTACCTGTTTTGTCCACAAGTGGTCAGAACTTCAGGGGGGTGGGCTGCAGGTACGGTTTGCCCACATAGGGACAGCACTCCTGGGGGGGGAGCTGCAGTGCCAGTTTTGTCCACCGGAAGCAGCACTACTGCGGGGGGGGTGGGGGGGCTTGCAGTACCGGTTTTTGTCCACAAGAAGGCAGCACAACAGAGGGAGGGTGAGCTGTAGCACCGGTTTGTCAACAAGAGGGCAGCACTAATTGGGGGCCTGCAGTATTGGTTTTGTCCACAGGAAGCCAGCACTGCTGGAGGGGGGGGCTGCAGAACATGTTTTGACCAAAAGAGGGCTGCACTACTGAAAGGGGGGTCTTGAAATACCTGTTTTGTCCACAAGGGGGCAGTGCTACTGGTGGGGAGGCTGCAATACCGGTCTTCCACAAGGAAGCAGCATTACTGGAGAAAGATCTGCAGTACCTGTTTTGTCCACTAAAAGCAGCACTTCTGGGGTGGGGCGCAGTGCCAGTTTTCCCACAAAGAGCTCTACGGGGGAAGCCTGCAGTACCCGTTTTGTCCACAAGGGCAGCAGTACTGGTAGGAGGCTGCAGTACCGGTTTTATCCACAAGAGGGCAGCACTACTGGTGGGGGGAAGGGCTGCAGTACCGGTTTTGTCCACAAGGGGCAGCACTACCTGATGGGGGAGGCTTCACTACAGATTTTGTCCACAGTAGGACAGCTCTATAAGGGAGGGGTGGGAGGGGGAGGGCTGCAGTACCGGTTTTGCTTAAAGATAGAGCAGCACTAGTGGTGGGTTGGGGTGCAGGATTGATTTTTGTCCACAAGGAGGCAGCACTATGAAGGGGGGGTGGGGCAATAGTACCGGTTTGTCCACAAGGGGTCAGCACACGGAGGGAATAGAGGCTGCAGTACCGGTTTCTACACACAAGGTGGCAGGAAATACTGCAAAGGGTGGGCTGCAAGTACATGTTTTCGTCCCAAATGGCAAACACTCGGAAAGGGAGGAAGGCCGGCAGTGCCGGTTTGTCCACAATGGGTCTGCCAAACTGAAAGAGGGTGGCCTAGCTGGCAGTGTACAGTGTTTTGTCTACAACAGGTGGCCGCACTACTCGAAAGAGATGGGGGGGGCTACAGTACATCTTTTGTCTACAAGAGGGAAGGGCACTACGTCAAGGGTGGGGTTGGGGCTGTCAGCTACCTGTTTTGTCCACAAGGGGTCAGCACAAACTGAAGAGGGGGGGGATTGCAAGCACCTCTTTTGTCCTACAGCGGGGAAAGGACTCTGCATGGGGGGGTCTGGCAGTACCAGTTTTGTCCACAAGAGGGCAGCACAACTGGGAAGGGGGGGACTGAATGTATTGGTTTTGTCCACAACAGAGCAGCACTACTGGGGGGCTAGGGCTGCAGTTACCAGTTTTGTCCACAAGGGGACGCACTACTGGTGGGAGGGCTGCAGTACTGGTGTAGTCCAAAAGGGGCAGGCATACTGGTGCAGAGGGGCTTTCAGCACTGGTTTTCACCACAAAGGGGGCAGCATCTGCTGAAGGAGGGGGGTCTGCTGTAATGTTTTTCTCCACAAGGGGGCACACTAGTGAGGAGGGGGTGGTGTAGTATCGATTTTGTCCACCAGTGTGCAGCACTACTGGAGGAGGTGCTGCAGTACCGGTTTTACACACAAGAAAGCAGCACTACTGGAGGGGGGGGCTGCAGTACATCTTTTTTCCAAAAGGGGGCTGCAATACTGAAAGGGGGAGGCTGAAGTACCAGTTTTGTCCAAAACGGGGCAGCACTACTTAGGGAGGGGGGGCTGTAATACTGGTTTTGGCCACGAGGAAGCAGCACTACTGGGGCGGGGTGGAGGGTTCCCAGTACTGGTTTTGTCCACAACGGGGAGGCACTACTAAGGGCATAGAGCTGCAGTACCTTTTTTTTTCCACAATGGGGCAGCACTACTGGTGCAGAGGGCTGCAGGTTTAGGTTTTGTCCACAAAGAGAGCAGCAACTACTAGGGGGGAGGGGCTGCAGTGTCTGTTTTGTCCAGAAGGCGGCATCTCTACTGGGGGTGACGCTGCAATACCTGGTTTGTCCACAAGGAAGCAGCACTACTGGGGGGGGGGGTTGCTGCACCAATCGGTTTTGTTGTCACGGGGTCAGCACTACTGTTGGGGGGGGGGGGGCTGCAGTACCTGTTGTGTTTACAAGGGGACAGCACTACTGGGGGGGGGTGCAGCACTAGTTTTGTCCAACCGGGGGCCGCACTACTGAAATGGGGGGTGCTGCAGTACCGGTTTAGTGCACATAGGGCAGCACTACTGGGGGGAGGGTAGCAGTACCGGTTTTTTTCCAAAGAGGGCAGCACTACTGATGGACTGGGCTGCATTAATTGTTTTGTCACAAGAAAGCAGCACTACTGGGGGGGGGGGGGGGCGGCTGTACCTGTTTTATCCACAAGGCAGAAAAACTACTGAGGGCGGGGAAGCACTATCGGTTTTGTCCAGAATGGGACAGCTCTACAAGGGGGTTGGGGGAAGGGTGGGGCGCTGCAGTACCAATTTTGCCCAAAACGGGGCAGTGCTAGTGGTGGGTGGGGTGCAGTACCGGTTTTGTCCACAAGGGGACAGCAAAACTGAGGGAAGGAACGCTGCAGTACCGGTTTTGTACAAATGGTGGAAACACAAGTGAAAGTGGGCTGCTTCAGTACCATTGTTGTCCACAACAAAGCAGCAGTACTCGGGTGGGGGGGGGCTGAAGTACCGGTTCTGTCCACAACGGGGCAGCACTATTGGTGCACGTGGCTGCAGTGTAGGTTTTGTTTACAAGGAAGCAACACTACTGGGGGGGGAGGGGCTGCAATGTTGGTTTTGTCCACAAGGCGGCAGCTGTACTGGGGGGTGAGCTGCAGTACCTGTTTTGTCCACAAGGAAGTAGCACTACGGGAAGGGAGGGGGCTGCAGTACCGGTTTTGTCGAGAAGGAATGACCTTTATTGGCGGGGCACTGCTGAACCTCTTTTGTCTAAAAGAAGGCAGCAAAACTAAGGAAGGGTGAGATGTAGTACAGGTTTTGTCCACAAGGAGGCAGCACTAATGGGGGTGAGGCTGCAGTGCCGGTTTTATAGACAAGGAAGCAGCACTACTGGAGGTGGTTGCTGAAGTACCGGTTTAGTCCATTATGGGGCAGAATTACTGGGGAATTAGAGCTGCAGTACCTCTTTTGTCTAGAGAGGGAAGCACTACTAAAAGGGGGGCTGCAGTTCTAGTTTTGTCCACAAGGGGGCAGCACTGAAAAGGGGGGGGGCTGCAGTACCAGTTTTGTCCACAAGGGGGCAGCACTACTGGTGCAGGGGGCTGCAGTATAGGTTTCCTCCACAATGAAGCAGGACTACTGGTGGGGAGGGGCTGCAGTGTCTGTTTTGTCCACAAGGCGGCAGCTCTTCTGGTGGGTGAGCTGCACTACCTGTTTTGTCCACAAGGAAGCAGCACTACTGAAAGGGAGGGGGGGCTGCAGTACCTGTTTGGTTCACAAGGAAGCAGCAGTACTGGAAGAGGGAGGTGCAGTGCCTGTTTCGTCCACAAGGGGACAGCACTACTGGTGGGAGGGCTGCAGTACTGGTTTTCACCACAAGGAAGCAGCACTGCTGAAGGAGGGGTGTCTGCAGTAACGTTTTTCACAACAAGGGGGCAACACTAGTGAGGAGGGTTTTGTCCACCAGTGTGCAGCCCTACGTGGGGTGGGGGGGGGGGGTGGCTGCAGTACTGGTTCATTACAAGAAAGCAGCACTACTGGAGGTGGGGGCTGCAGTACATGTTTTGTCCAAAAGGGGGCTGCACTACTGAAAGGGGGGGGGGCTGATGTACCAGTTTTGTCCAAAAGGAGGCAACACTACTGAGGGAGGAGGGGCTGCAATACCGGATTTGGCCACGAGGAAGCAGCACTACTGGGGTGGGGTTGGGAGGGTTTCCAGTGCAGTTTTGTCCAAGAGGAGGCTGCAGTAGTGAAAGGGGGGACGCCAAGCAGTACCTGTTTGTCCATAAGGGGGCAGCGCTACTGGTGCCAGGGCCTGCAGTACGGTTTTATTTACAAGAAGGCAGCACTACTGAGGTTGGAGAGGCTGAAGGCGAAGTCGCATTTACTGGGTGGGTTGGAGCTGCCACGTAGTACCATTTCGACTCAACAAGGGTGCAGCACTACTAAAACACGGGGGGAAGTCTGCAAAACTCACCCGGTTTTGCCCCAAACGGGGCAGGCACTTCGTTGTGGGTGGGGTGCAGTACTAGGTTTTGTCCACAAGACCGGCAGCACTACTGGGGAAAGGGAGGCTGCCCAGTACTGGTCTTGGTCAACAATGGGGCAACAATACTGAATGGGAAGGGGTTGCAGTATTGGTTTTGTTCAAATGGTGGCAACACTACGAAAAGGTTGGGTTTGCTGCAGTACTGGTTTTGTCCACAATGGAGCAGCACTACTGGGGGGGGGGGGGGCGGGGTGGCTGAATTACCAGGTTTTGTTCACAATGGGGCAGCACTACTGGTGGGGGGCACTGCAGTACCAGTTTTATTCACAAGGGGGTAGCACTACTGAAAGGTGGGGCTGAACACTGGTTTTGTCCACAACACGGCACAACACTTGGGGCTTAGGGCTGCAGTACTGGTTTTGTCACAAGGGGGACAACACTACTACTGCAGGGAGCTGCAGTATAGGTTTTGGTCTACAAGAAAGCAGAACTACTTGGCGGGGGGGGAGGGCTGCAGCGGTGGTTTTGTCCACAAGATGGCAGCTCCTACTGGGGGGTGAGCTGCAGTACCTGTTTTTTTACAGGGAAGCAGCTCTACTGGCGGGGGGGGGGGAGGGGGGGGTGGGGTGGGGCTGCAGTGTCGGTTTGTTGTCACGGCAACAGCACTACTGGTGAGGTGTGCTGCAGTTCCTGTTTCCTCCACAAGGGGACAGCACTACTAATGGGAGAACTGTATTACAGTTTTTCTCCACGGGGAGGCACAACTGCTGAAAGAAGGGTGTCTGCAGTAATGTTTTTGTTCACAAGGGGGGCAACACTAGTGGGGGGGGGCTCGCAGTAGCAGTTTTGTCCACTAAAAAGCAGCACTACTGGGTGGGGGGCTGAAGTGGCCAGTTTTGTCCACAAAGCTGCAGCTCTACCTGGGAAGGCTGCTGTACCAGTTTTGTCCACAATGGGCAGCACTTACTCGTGGGGGAGCTGTAGTACCGGTTTTGACCAACAAGGGGTCAGCACTACTGGGTGAGGGGCTGCAGTACCGGTTTTGTCCACAAGGGGTCAGCATTACTGAGGTTTGGGCGAGCTCCAGTACTTGTTTTTTCCAATAAATCAGCACTACTGGGGGGTGGGTGAGCTGAAGTACCTGTTTTGTCTCCAAGGAAGCAGCACTACTGGGGCAAAGGGGATGCTGTAACAGTTTTGTTTACAATGGGGCAGCACTGCTGGTGGGGGGGGGCTGCAGTACTGGTTTTCTTCCAAGGGGTCAGCGCTACTGGTGCTGGGGAGCTTCAGTACCGGTTTTGTCCACAAGGGGGGCAGCACTAGTGGGGCGAGGGGGCTAACGTACCGGTTTTGTCCGCAGGAGCACAGCACTTCCGGGGGGGGGGGGGGGGGGGGCTCCAGTACAGGTTTTGTCCACAAGGTAGCAGCAGTACTGGGGGGGCTGCAATACTGGTTTTATCCACAAGGAAGCAATAACACGTGAAGGGGGGCTGCAGTACGTGTTTTGTCCAAAGGGGGTCTGCACTACTGAAAGGGGGGGCTGAAGTACCGGTTTTGTCCCAAAACAGGGCAGCACTACTGAGGGAGGGGGGCTGCATAGTACCGGCTTTGGCCATGAGGAGCAGCACTACTGGGGTGGGGTGGAGGGTTTTCAGTACCGTTTTTTTCCAAGATGAGGCAGAACTAGTGAGGGGGGGCTGCAGTACCTATTTTGTCCACAAGGGGGCAGCGCTACACGTGGGGGGGGCCTGCAGAACCGGTTTTGTTTACAATGGGAAACACTGCTCAATGAGGGGGGCCACATTACCGGTTTTGTTGACAAGGGGGCAGCACAAGTGAGGAGGGGGGCTGCAGTACTGGTTCTGTTCACCAGGGGGCAGCAGTGGTGGGGAAGGCCTGCAGCACAGGGTTTTGTCTACAAGTGAGCAGCACTACTGAAATGGGGGGGGCTGCAGTAGCAGTTTGGTGCACAAGGGGACAGCACTACCTGTGGGGAGGGCAGCACTACCGGTTTTTTGCACAAGGGGGCAGCACTACTGATGGGGGGGGGCTGCATTACTTGTTTTGTCCACAAGAAAGCAGCACTATTTTGGGAAAGGGCGGTAGTACTGGTTTTGTCCATAAGGGAGCGGCAATACTGAGGGGGAGGTTGCACTACCGGTTTCATCCACAATAGGACAGCTACTATGGGGGGGGGGCGGGGGGGGGGGGACTGCAGTATCGGTTTTGCCCAAAACGGGGCAGCACTAGTGTGGGTGGGTGTGCATTACCGGTTTTTTTACAGAGGAAGCCGCACTACTGAAGCGGAGGGCAGCAGTACCGGTTTAGTAAACAAGGGGTCAGCACAACTGAGAGAGGGAGGCTGCAGGTACCGGTTTTGTACACAAGCGGGCAGCAATACTGAACTGGGGGCTGCAGTACTGGTTCTGACCTAATGGTGGACACTACTGAAAGGGGGGGTGCAGGGGGGTGCAGTAACCGGTTTTAGTTTACAAAGGGTCTGCATAACTAAAAAGAGGGGGGCTGCAGTACTGTTTGTCTACAAGGGGCAGCACTACGAGTGGTGGGTGTGGGCTTCCATTTTGTCCTCAAGGGGACAGCTCTACGGTGGGGCGAGCTGCAGTACCTGGTTGGTCCCCAAGGGAGCAGCACTACTGGAAGAGGGAGGGCTGCAGTACCGGTTTATTCACAAGGAAGCAGCACTACTGAGAGGGGACTGCAGTACATGTTTTGTAAAAAGGGGGGTTGCACTACTGAAAGGGCGGGGGGGGGGAGGGGCTGAAGTACTGGTTTTGTCCAAAACAGTGCATCACTACTGAGGGACGAGGGGCTGCAGTACCGGTATTGGCCACGAGAAAGCAGCTCTACTGGGTTGGGGTGGAGGGTTTTCAGTACCAGTTTTGTCCAAGAGGGGGCAGCAGTAGTGAAAATGGGGGGCTGAAGTACTGGTTTTGTCGACAACAGGAGCAGCACTACTGGGGGCTGAGGGCGGCAGTGCTGGTTTTGTGCACAAGGGGGCAGCACTACTGTTGCAGGGGGCTGCAAGTATAGGTTTTGTCCACAAGGAAGAAGCACTAAGGCGGGGGAGGGGCTGCAGCGTCAGTTTTGTCCACAAGGCATCAGCACTACTGAAAGGGGGGTGTCGACAGTACCGGTTTGGTGCACAACGGGGCAGCACTACTTAAATGGGGAGGGGCAGCAGTACCGGTTTTTTCCGCAATGGGCAGAACTACTGATGGGGGGGGTGGGTGCTGCATTACCTGTTTTGTTCACAAGGAAGCAGCACTTATGTGGGGGAGCGGCAGTACCAGTTTCGTCTACAAGGGGGCAGCACTATTGAAAGGGGGGGTGCTGAAATACCAGTTTTGTCAACAAAAAAGCAGCACTACTGAGGAGGGGGACTGCAAAACCGGTTTTGCTCAAAAGGGGGCAGCACTAGTGGTGGGTGGGGTGCAGTACCGGTTTTGTTCACAAGGGGGCAGCACTACTGAAAGGGGGGGGGGGCTACATTACCGGTTTTGTCCACAATGGGTCAGCCGAACTGAAAAGAGGAGGTGGGTTGCGAGTACCTGTTTTGTCTACAGTGGTGAAGCACTAATGGTGCAGGTGGCTGCAGTGTCGGTTTTTGTCCACAAGGCGGCAGCTGTACTGGGGGGTGAGCTGCAGTACCTGTTTTTGTCCACAAGGAAGTAGTACTACGGGAAGAGGGGGGACTGCAGTACCGTTTTGTCCAGAAGGAACGAGCTTACTGGAGGGGGGCTGCAGTACCTGTTTTGTCTAAAAGAAAGCAGCACAACTGAGGAGGGTGAGCTGTAGTACCGTTTTGTCCACAAGGGTCAGCACTGCCGGGAGGGCTACAGTACCGGTTTTATACACAAGGAAGCAGTACTACTGGACAGGGGCTGTAGTACATGTTTTGTCAAAAAGGGGGCTGCACTACCGAAAGGGGGGGGGCCTGAAGTACCAGTTTTGTCCAAAATGGAGAGCAATACTGAGGGGTGGGGGCTGCAGTACCTGTTTTGGCCACATGGAAGCAGCACTACTGCGGGGGGGCGGGGTGGGGGGCTTCATTACCCTTTTTTTACAGAAGGAACGAGTTTTTCTTGAGGGCGGCTGCAGTACTGGTATTGTCCACAAGAAGGCAGCACAAGTGAGGGAGGGCAAACTGTAGTACCAGCTTTTTCCACAAGGTGGCAGCACTAATGGGGGGGCGCTGCAGTACCGGTTTTATCCACAAGAGGCACACTACTGGGGGGGGGGGGGGCTGCAGTACCTGTTTTGTCCAAAAGGAGGTTGCACTACTGAATGGGGGGGGCTGAAGTATCTGTTTTGTCCAGAACAGGGCAGCACTACTGAAGGGGTTCTGCAGTACTGTTTGGCTATGAGGAACAGCACTACTGGGGCAGGCAGGATGGTTTACAGTACCAGTTTTGTCCAAGAGGGGGGAGCAATAGTGAGGGTGGGGCTGCAGTACCTGTTTTGTCTACAAGGTGGCAGCTCTAATGTGTGCAGGCTGCAGTACCGTTTTGTTTACAAGGAGGAAGCACTGCTCAATAGCGTGGGGCTGCTGTACCGGTTCTGTTCACAAGGAGGCAGCACTGGTGGGCAGGTACAGCACTGTTTTTTTTCACAAGGGGCAGCACTACTGAAAGCAGTGGGGCTGCAGTACTGGTTTGGTGCACAAGGGGCAGCACTATTGATGGGGGTGGGGCTGCTGCAGTACCTGTTTTGTCCACAAGGAAGCAGCACTACTGTGGGGGGCGGCAGTACCGGTTTTGTCCATAAGTGTGCAGCACTACCGTGGGGTGGGGGTGCTGCAATTCTGGTTCTTCACGAGGAAGCAGCACTACTGGTGGGGGAACGCAGTAGCTGTTTTGTCCACTGCAAAGCAGCACTATGGGCCCGGGGCTGCAGTTCCAGTTTTGTCCACAGAGCGGCAGCCTCCTAGGTGGAAAAGGCTGCTGTACTGATTTTCCACAAGGGGCAGCAGGAATACTGTTGGGGTGGGCTGCAGTACCTTTTTTTCCACAAGGAAGCAGCTCTACTGGGGGGGGGGGGGGGGGTGCATTACCTGTTTTGTCCAAACGAGGACAGCACTACTTGTGAGGAGCTGCACTACCGGTTTTGTCCACAAGGGTGCAACACTACTGGGAGGTGGGCTGCAGTACCGGTTTTGACACAAGAGGGGCGCACTACTGGGTGGGGGGCTGCAGTATCAGCTCTGTCCACTAGGGGGCAGCACTACTGAGGTGGGCAAGCTGAAGTGCTGTTTTGTCCACAAGGGGGCAGCATTATTGGGTGGGTTTGCAACACTGGTTTCAACCACGAGGAAGCCGCACTACTGTGTGGGGAGGAGTTTGCAGTATCTATTTTGTCCAAGAGGGGCAGCACTAGTGAGGGGGTGGGCTGCAGTACCGGTTGTGTTCACAAGGGAACAGCACTAATGAAATGGGGGGCTGCAGTACCGGTTTGCACAAGGGGCAGCACTACTGAAGGGGTGGGCTGCATTGCCATTTTTGTCACAAGGAAGCAGCACTACTGTGGGGGGTCTGCAGTACCGGTTTTTGTCCACAAGGGCGGCAGTACCTGGGGGCGGGCGGCAGTACCGGTTTTCTCCACAAGGGAGCACTACTGAAGGAAGGGGGGCTGCATTACCTGTTTTGTCCACAGAGCAGCATTACTTTGGAGGGGGGCTGCAGTGCCGGTTTTGTCACAGGGGTGCAGCACTATCTGGGCCGGGGTGGCAGTACCCGTTTTGTCCACAAGGAGGCAGCTCTACTGGAAGGGTGGGTTTGCAGTACCGGTTTTGTTCCAAAATGGCACAGCACAACTGAAAGTGGGGGGGGGGCAGTACTGGTTTGGCAATAAGGGGGCAGCACTATCTGGGGTGCGGCGGCAGTACCGATTTTTGCCACAAGGGGTCAGCACCACTGGGTGGGCCTACTGCACTACCAGTTTTGTCCAAGAGGACAGCTCTATGGAAGGGGGGGGGGGCTGCAGTACCGGTTTTGCTGAAAAGGGGGCACTAGTTGTGGGTGGGCTGCAGTACCAGTTTTGTTTCAAGGAGGCTGCACTATTGAAGGGGGAGCGGTAATACCGGTTTTGTTCACAAGCGGTCAGCGCTACTGAGGCGGGGCATGGGGGCTGCAGTACCAGTTTTGTCCACATGGGGCAGCACTACTGGGGTTTTAGGGTTGCAGTACCAGTTTTCTCAACATGGGGCAGCTCTACTGGTGCAAGGGGCTGCATTACAGGTTTTGTCCACAATGGGGCAGAACTATTGGGGGGCGCTGCAGTGTTGGTTTTGTCCACAAGGCGGAAGCACTGCTGGGGGTGAGCTGCAGTACCTCTTTTGTCCACAATGAAGCAGCACTACTGGGTGGGGGGGTGGGCTGCAGTTTCAGTTTTGTCCACAAGGTGGCAGCACTACTGGTGGAGGGGCTGCAGTACCGGTTTGTCTACAACGGGGCACAAAAGGGGTTTGGGGATGCTGTTGTACCGGGTTTTCCACAAGGGGGCAGCACTACTCGGGGAGGGGGATGCAGTTCCTGTTTTGCCTACAACGGGGCAGCACTACTGAGGGGTTTGGGTCTGCAGTACCGGTTTTGTCCACAAGGAGGCAGCACTACTGAAGGGGGGCTGCACCATTCCAAAGACAAGGCATATCTGTTCTTTTTCACAGATCTGTAAAGTGCAATTGTACTTCTGAGCCTTTTCAAGAAGAATGCAATGCACCTGAAGATATGCTTATTAAAAATGTACTTTCAAATCAATCCTACTCAATTAGACTAGTTAAGGATGGTGGTCTCACTTCAACTAAGCCCATTTGAAATTTAGAGCATCTCCTCTCACTCTGATGCTGCTCTCCATTTACTCCAGTGTGAGTCAGCCATTGGCTCTCAGTGGCTTGGCCCAGTCTGTTTGGGAAAAGAAACCACAGTGGCATGTTTCAAAGGATTTACATGTGTTGGTATTCTGCACTGAGTGAAGAAAAGCAAACTGGCACCTGGAGCAGTGAAATAAGGGGATTTTCTCCTTAATTTTCTTAATGGAGCATGGACTCAGCTGGGGAAACCAGTGGAGTGTGTGTGGAGGGCTGCTCTGCACACCTTGTGCCTCAGTCCATTTTTCTGTGCTTCCTTACAAAGTAGAATGACAGCAAAAGTAATTTTGTCCATACCCAGAACTGCCATAAAATCATCCTTGAAGCTTGTAGCCAAATTGCCACTGCAATGTGAATTTTAAGTATGTTCTAAGACTTGTGCTGTCCCTAGCATGACTCACAGTGGGTGTGCAAACAGTGATGAAAAGTGAGTCTTCAGGCTCCTATCTGCTGCTCTTCTCAAGACTTTGTTGCTATCATTATATTATCATGCACTCATGAAGCCTCAACTTTTCCCTGGAAATCTAGTGACCAGTTCTTATTTATCAGGGTAGTTATTGTCTAAGCTAGCAGGGTACTTGCTTGAACTTTAAGGGGCTGACTTTTGTCTTGATTGGTGTACTGCAGACTCAATTTTTCACATCTAAAGTGAGCGCAGTGACCATCACTCAGTTGGTTTTCTTAGATGTTCTTACTTTCTTCTCTTCTCTTGTTTTAATTTGTTTTCCAAAAGAAATGGTCAAGCTTTCTTAGCAGCTTAGTGGCTAGGAGAGATCTCTGGAATGAAGTTGGGTGAGATGTTCTGTGTTCAAGTTAAGTGCTCTAATTTTTACTGATTTTACTTATTGAGGTAAGAGAAAATGAGCTATTTTCCTCCCCTTTCCCTCTTTGAACCAGAAAGGGTCTTCTCATCTAAACTGGTTCATACATTCCCTCAGGCAATCCAATTTTTATGGAAAAAAAACTTTCACCAGAAAATCCCTGACTCGCTGTCCTCCCTGGAGACCTACATCTACGGATTTAGTTTCTTGCCTTTGATGCATTGACACAAAAACACCTTTAATAAGCAGAAGTGAACCCACCATTCATCTTTCTCTGCTACTCTCCAATTTGTAAATGAGCAAAGTTTGGTTATGTACTTGCATGTGGTAATTATTCTGTAGTCATTAAACACTGTAGTCTTTTGTGGTTCCAGCAGTGAATCTTTTCCTACTGATTATTGGAAGACTATAAGTGCTAATGACAATTATTAGTCCATTTTGGAATTGCAAATCTTTATCCTCTGAATCAATAACTTGATTTTCAATTTTGTTTTTTAAATTTTATTTTTCTGGACATCTTTCTGACCTCATCAGGAAAATTTGATATGAATATAGGTAATTTTTATATTTCAATTTTTATGTTCCATATGACTAGGAACATTAAAATGAAGGTTGTAAGTTCTACAACCATAAATATAGAAGAGCTCATAGTCTACTGAGAAGGTTTGGTCTGAACAGCTTCTTAGATCTCATTCCTTTAGCAAAAATCTTGTATCATCTTGTGAATTTAAATTAGTATTGTTGCCATCATTGGTTGGTTTGATTGGTTTATTTTTTAATTTGACTAAGTGGAAAATAACTGTTAAGCAAAAATTTTTCTTGCTGTTGTACTCAGTAATGTCACCTGGTTCTACCCTTCTGAGCAATATGACAAACTAATCTTAATTAATATAAATTATACTTCATAACCATCTTCCTGGGTTTTCAAACCTATTCCAGCAACAAAAAGAGTAGGAAACTTTGGATTTCCATGTATTTGTAAAAAACTGGCACTTTCTATGTAATGCAAATCTTGAGTCTCACAGATAAACTGTAAACTCTTGAAGCAGTGGTGTCAGGGGTGGGAATTCTTTCAGGGTGCATAAACGAGACTGGCACAAACTGCAGCACATTTTCAATTAACTATTTTTCTTTCCCCTGAGTTTACAATGCATGCAAAATGCTGATATGGTTCAGACAGCTGTTCTCACAGTGCAGTAAAGCAGGTTTAACATTAAGATTGTCCCGTGCATGAGGTGGGGGAGATGGGAAGGGGAGTTTTTCCCCTGCTTCCCACATTAACCCATTAAGAAACAAGGCAAGTCATTAAAGAATGTATTTTACTAATAAATCACATTGAAATGCAAATGGACAGGCATGAGTGGGACTGAATTTGTTTCTGTAAAAAGACTTGCACGCTTTTTAAATCACAGGTTTGAAACTGAGGAAAACTTTTTTTTTTTTTTTAATTTATATAAAGGTGATGTAAATTACACTTATAGTAATGAGGAAGAGCTTATTTACTCCTAAAATTCATTAATCACCTCACTGGATATTCTTTCTGTTTGTAGTACCTTACTTGTGATATTGACTCTTTATGTGATATTTAGCAATAGTTTATGAAAAAATAATTGAGCATCTGCCTATTCTGTTCCATTACTTTCCCCTAAAGCTCTTTTGAGTGCTATGCAAATGATGCCAATTTCCAGTAACAGTGGAAGTGTTGTGACAACTTCCTGTTGTCTCAAAATCTGTGTTTTGCCCCCACTCATCCTACTCTGAGTCTTTTTAGTACCTGACTGATGTAAGTGTGCACAAAACTTTAACATTCCCCCTGCATGCTATTTCTGCTATGGACTGGTGTTCTCTTTCTTTCTGTCTCTCCACAAGCGTTTATTGGTGTGATGATACACCAAAAGAATTGCTATATTGCACAACCCTCCAAACTAAGACCAGTGACTTCTTTCTTTTTCTTTTTTCTTTTTTTTTCTCCATCCTTTGGTCAATTAGTATATTAGTCCAGAGAAATACCAAGCTGCACACAGCTGCTCTATGTTGCATGTAGCTATTAAAGGCATCTATTCATGTGCTTGTCAATTGTGTCATTTTTTCTTTGTGTTGCCCATGCTACTTCTGGCATCTCCCTTCCTTCCAAACCTTTTCATGCCCAGCAGATAGTTTTTGCAGACCTAATGAGGCAAATGTCATGGCTGTGTTAGATATCTCAGTGTCTATTTAGTCTGGTATATTAAAATGAAGGCAAAAAGTAGTTTGTGTTGTTCTTGGAGTAACATCTATTATATTGCAATTAATTGTTGCAAATGTGAGCCTTGCATTAGAAATGAGCTCTGTATTTGAAAAGCTGAGGTATGTGATGTTTAACATGCTCACATACAAACTGCTGCTTGGAGAGATTAATGACAAAGGTGTTCCCATCTATGCATGTGATCATCAACACAAATGAAACATGTCAACACTCACACAAAATGCTCTAGAACTCATCTCTCCTTTTTCCACAGTGCTTCCATCTTACTAGCTCTTTAAACAATTCTCTCAGGAAGAAGTGGTTTCATATGAAACCATGAAGGCTTCAAAAATTTCAAGGGGGAGATCAGCAGCTAAACTAGTTCTGGTCACAAGACACAACCTGCTGGTGGTTATCTGCCTTCTTAATCAGGCACTCAGGAAAAAAAAATGATATTCACAATACCATTCTCTAATATGATTTTATTTGAGTAAGAAGAGACAGAAAAACCTGAAAACTTATATTTCAGCTATGTTTTCAAGTCTTCTTTTCAAATTTGACAGATTTCTCAGTTATGAAATCACAGCAGAGCTGACCAAAATATCCTTTACCCTATTCCTGGAGTTCTTAAGCAAAATCCTTTGCCAACAGCAGAAGGCATTCCATATTAATTATGCATTGGGAAAAAATGGTCTTTCACAGAAATTCAGGCTAAGTTAATTTAAATCCAGGCTTAAACAATGTTGCTGTGTGGATTTTTCTGCACTAATCTGAGCTCCTACTCCTCCTTGGAGGCAAGGGGATGGAAGAATGTGTGTGGGGTAACCAAACATTGCCCACACCTTGCTCCAGAAACTGGCTGCTGTCCCCTGAGAATTTTGTGCCCTGGACCTGATGATGATGAAGTCAAATCAGCACACCCTACAGAAGACTTCCAGAATATCTTAAAGTTCAGCTTCCTGCCAGTATTTCAATCTGATCTTCACTACAATTGAACAGACAACTTCCATCAGTTACACAGTGAGTTGTTTGCCACCTGGGTAAATGACACTTGATAGCTGGCACTGAGTAATCAGGAAGAGAGGGTTGGTTAAATATCAAAAGTGAGAGCACTCAGACAACGCTCTTCAAACTGTGACACTAGGCACCTCTACATTTTATTGTGATCCCTCCGGATCCCCTTTCATGGTTTTTGAACAGTAACATATTTACTGGATAGTCACTAAAATGACTTGTGAATAAAGCAGACAGACCTGATATTATAGAGTGACTATTTGTGAAGTTATGCTAAAAAAAATTCTAAAATATCAGCCCCAGTCAGAAACTGAACTGACCTATATCAAAGCAATTTACAACTATGTATAACTGAATATGTGTGAGAACACAAATGCTCACCCTGCATATATGTGTTGAAGAAGTCAAGGTTATTTATGAAGAATTGCAATTTTTTAGCTAAAATATTTAATAACTGTTTATTGTCAGGCTGAAAAATACTGATGTGGCAAATCCAGTGTTAGTGATGTGAAATCTTTCTCCTCCATTCTGTTTTCTATAAATATTTACTGTTGTGAACTGGAAGATCCTTTGTCATTTGTGCAACACTGGGCTGTTTTTTAATTCAATTTATTTATGTCTATGTCTGTGTGTAAAGGTGATTAGGATTTTGAGTCTCTTCACAATTCATTATAAGAGCAGAAAACTCAAGTTTCTGACAATTTGATTTCCCAGAAATACATAAGTGAAGTTTGCCAAACTCAAATGTTGCTTGTTTTAGAGCAGTGAGTTTATGCTTTATATGGTTCTTTCAGTGTCTTTTCCTTTTTGTTTTCCAAAACTTAAACACCTCCTCCATGAGGCAAAGCTGTTGACATTTCTTTAAGCAATTGCAGACTTTCCAAACTGTTTCTTGACACTGTCAGGGTAGTCAGAATTGTATAAATTATAACTACTTTTCAAAGATCTCTGTAACTTGAATTCTTTGATGAGGTCGTGTGATGTTTGGGGCAGTGAGGGAAACTTATGGGTACCAGACATTGCACAATATTTAAATATCCTTAGTTATATATTCAGTGATTGCAACATGGCAATATTTTATTAACTCTTCTGAAAGAAGAGAATGTGTTTGTAAAAGGAAAAAAAAGTATTCCAGTAAAAAAGCTCATACCATAGACTCATGTACTAGGAAGCAAAATTGCTGAAGTGTTTTCAGAAAAGAACACTTACCTCAGTACAAAGATGTTTTTTTTTTTTGCATCCTG